>NC_056725.1:1491228142-1491375642 GCF_019279795.1 Protopterus annectens | reverse complement strand
ACATTATTGTACATTATTGATTATTATTGATTATTAGACATTATTGACTGGACATTAATATTTCTTTCTTTACTATATGAAAGCTGACGATTGTTTTATTAAAGATTACACATTTATCAGCTTAATAGTTTCAGCTGTTACTTGGCCCTACCATATATATTGCTCAGCACCAATATTCTTATTTCTTTTCATGCACATTATTCGCATGCATGCAAGGATGCAAATAGTTTATACATTGGCCAAATGTTACACATACTTTTATGAAAAAGCCGCATATTTACAAGATTATCTAAACTGTAGATTAAATACCAGCAATCAACGACCACTAAAATGATGTATAAGAAAATTATGAAAATATTATAGCTACCTTCACCTTTTCATCTTTTTATATATTTCTTTCTGTTATTTCTAATTTCATTAAAATATGTACAGTATGTCCTTCATGCTGGGTGTGCTTGTTAAGAAATATCATTGTTCACTGTAGTGGCCTTTTGCTGCTATTATCAGGATATTTGGCATCCCAATTACATAGAAGCTCTTGACCTGGTGACATCTGTGGAAGAGTAGAGTGAACTAGAATCAAGTAACAACACTTGTAAAATATGTGGTGAAATCTTGGTAGAAGGAATTTTTCTGAATAGATGACTTGATTTTGGAATTATACTGAATTATGAAGAACATTGATATTTATAAGACTATAGCGATCTAGGGCAGTGTATTTAAAATACATTCCTACTCCACTGCAAACATATGAAGTACTATATCAACAAAGAAACGTTATGCATGAGCACATTTAAAATAAGTTTATTGTATGTCTGTCTTTTTGCAAAATAGCCCTAATTTGTGCAAGTGTGTCATTTGAAAATATGAAAACTGGCAAATGTCATGACATTTAGAATGAAACAATATATTCTAACTTTCCTGTAAATAATGCAGAAATACAGTCCTATATCTCATTATAAACAGTTGAAATGCAGAGACTATTTATTTCAGTGTTAATGTAAAATTAATCACAAATACTGGTGCGCAGTGCAGACTGTCCTGCAAAATCTCACATTTCAGCTGGACGTGTCCCAATCTGACTATCTGAAAAGGTCGCAACAAACTCACTACATAAAATTAAAAGGTGGCAGTCCTGATTTAAATACATCCTACTTTCTGTGTATACTTTATAACCAGAATTCATTAAAGATTAATGCATTGTACAACGGAATATGTCAAAAGCAGAAGTTATGGGTGATTCTAAGACAGAGCAGTCATGCAGGGAGAAAAATAACTTGATATACAGTACATGCTAATAAGTGAATAATGACATGGAAATAAAAAGCTCAATGCATATGAGTCACAACGTATATGCAAATAGTGACACAGAAAATGGTATATTGATTCTAAAACATACAAAACAGGCAAGCTGCATTATGGTGTATTCCCGAATCCTAGAGTACATGAGGAGCATGACAGAATGATTAGCAACACCAATGGTCTCAGCAACATGTTAATTGCAGCTGCCATTAAACTAAGTGTGCATGGCCTTCCATGCAAATGGAGGAAACACTTACAGTGCCCAAGATGCCAACAGATTGTGGACCATTTACATGTGGACAGATTGACCAGAATTATGCCTATTCCTGTGGTTACTATTGGCTAAGGCTCTTGCCACCCCCATAGTGCCTTTTTTAGGCAAGGCTCAAAAGACAAACCCACCTCCTTAGAAAACAAAAATGGAAAAAAACTAAGGGTAATGCTGCTCAACGCCAGAAGTCTAAATTTCAAGATGCAGGCACTTGATGCACTCCTCAGCATGGAGAACATAGACGTCTGTGCAGTAACTGAAACCTGGTTCAAGGGTCCTGAGAGCACCCCAGCGCTACCAGGCTATACCTCGTATCATGCTTTTCGGCCCCAAAACCCGGGCCAAACCACAAAGGGAGGGGGAGTGTCCATATTCATCAAGGACGCCCACACCTACAGATTGGCAGCAACACATGAAGCATCAGAGACCATACAGGTGCAACTAACCATAGGCAAAACTGCTATACAACTGGTAGCATGTTACAGACCACCCTCCCAATCTCAAGATCCCCACTCAGCCTTCCTGAAGACATTGGAGGATATGAATGTATCACAAAATACCATCATACTGGGAGACTTCAACTACCCAAACATAGATTGGGTACATTATTCTAGCCCTAATACCCTAGCCCAAAGGTTCCTGGAATTCATAAATTCAAATGCACTGGAACAACTGGTCACCTCTCCCACTAGGGGAGATAATATACTAGACCTGATCATCACAAACATGGGGACAAAATGCTCCACACCGGAAGTATACCCTCACTAGTGAGATCTGACCACAAACTAATCACCCTGGATATACATATCCCACCTCCACCCCAGCACAAAAGACCACAGTGAAAAACTTCTCAAAAGCAGACTTCACTCTTCTTAAGACTGAGATGGTATCCTTTAAGCCCACTGTGCCAGTGGATACCACATCCCACAATGCCGAATCCTTCATAAATGCTTTCTATGGACATCTCCAAGAATGCATGGATCATGCAATCCCAAACAAATCCAGGTCCCTCTCCACCAAAGGTAAGCGTCCTGTCTGGTGGACCTCAGCCATAAACAAATTGTATAACAAAAGAAGGAAGCTACTGCATGTCAGAGCAAAATCCCATGAAGGGAAGACATCTCTGACCAACATTAGCAGAAAACTACATTCTCTCATAAAAACATCCAAGGCCAACTTTGAGAGAAAAATCGCTAAGGACACTAAAGATAACCACAAAGCCTTCTTCAGCTATGTTAGAAACCTGGGCGGAAACCCTCAGATATGCTCAGAGTTGGTTCAAAACAACAAAAAATACACTGAACCCACAGATATTGCCAACATTCTGGCTGACAGGTTCAGTGCAAATTTCTCTCCTTCACCCCCAAAAGAAGAAATACTTATCCCAGCTGAATGTAATCTCCCTGTCATCTCAGATGTCCAAGTGAGAACCGCCCTAAACAAAGCAAAAACACAGCATCAATGGGACCTGACGGTATCCCGGGTTGCGTGTTACGTGACCTCCAAGAGGAGCTAAACCCACACATAAAAATGCTATTTAACCTTAGCCTTACTTCAGGATATGTACCTAAACACTGGCGTACAGCAACAGTGGTCCCACTCCACAAGGGGGGTGCCTCTACAGACCCTGGAAACTACCGCCCCATAAGCTTAACCAGCCTGGTCTGCAAAGCTATGGAAAGAATCATTATGGAACTCATAAACAGAGACATAGGGGACCTACAGACACTTGACCCCACCCAGTTAGGCTTTGTAAAGGGCAGATCCTGCCTTTTAAACCTGGTTGACTTTTTCGAAACAGTCACTAGAGCCATTGATGAGGGCAAAGCAGTCCATACAGCATACCTGGACTTGGCTAAGGCCTTCGACACAATACCCCACTCAGGCATCATAGATAAGCTCAACAGCTTAAAAGTAAACCCTTATGTCACTAGATGGGTTGCAAACTGGTTAAAGGACAGAACCCATAAAGTTAAAATCGCTGGAGCAATGTCAGACTCAAAGCCAGTCACAAGTGGTGTCCCACAGGGATCTGTCCTGGGACCCCTCTTGTTCGGCATTTACTTCTCAGATGTTAAAGCAAACATGGGAGGGCTGTGGCTGACAAAGTTCGCAGATGACTGCAAACTAGGCGCCATAGTCTATACACCAGCAGACACACACATCCTACAAAAGGCCTCACAGAAGCGGACAACTGGTGCCGAGTCACGGCCTTAAACTAAATGCCAAAAATGTATAGTCATCCCCTTTGGGAAAAACAAAGTACCCACAAATTATCACATAGACAGCAACCCACTGAGTACGGAAAAAGTAATCAGAGACCTAGGGACCCAAGTCGACAGCGACCTCTCATTTGACACCCACGTTGCCAAAGTGGTTAGAAAAACATTCTACCTTGCACACCTCATCATGAAGGGATTCACATCCAGATCCAAGGATGTCATTGTACCCTATATTCCTCCCTCATCAGACCCATGATTGAGTACAATGCCCCATTTGGTATGTACCTCACCCGGCATTTGCAACAGCTGGAGAGACCACAAAAGTACCTCACCAAGAGGATCAAGGGTCTCCAACATATGTCTTATTCTGTCAGACTAAAGAAACTTCAGCTCTATTCAGTAGCATACCGCCTGCTCAGAGGTGATCTCTGCCTGACGTACAAGGCCATGTCAAATCAGGATCTGATGGACATGCTCCACCTCAAAAAATCCAAATCCATCAGGACCACGAGAGCTAAAGACTTAAACCTCAGCACAAGTATGAATAGGAAATGCTGGAGGGATAGATTCATAACCCAGAGGCTTCCCATGCTTTGGAACAAGATCCCAGTTCATATTAGGCAGAGCCCCTCACTGACTCTCTTCAAGAGAAATCTGGATGAGTGGATGGGAGATCGTAAGTTTACCCCAGGGGTCACATCTGTGCCACTGCTAGACAGGGGCACAGTAAACTAATTCTATTATATAAGGGGACCTTCATTGTGTCACTACTAGACAGAGGCACAGTATTCTAAATTTATTCTGTACATTTTTTGTACCATTTCATGGGGTGGCAAAAGCCACATCACTATGCCTAGGCTTACAAATGCCCCTGGGCAGATAGCCTAGTACTATACTATGAAACTATGAAACTATGTGTAACTTTAACCTTCAGGGATCTTTCATCAACCTACTGAGGACACATTAAAAATATTGTGGCATCAACCTTATGAATACTAAACCAGTTCCTTGACATTATGCTACAGCACTCACATATGATTGTTCAGGAAAGCAGCGGAGAGAATCAGCATCATGTGACATTTTACAGCATAAGCCACTTCCCTGCAGTACTAGGAGCCACAGATAGTGCACAAATTAACATCAGGTATCCTCTAGCCAGAAGGAATAATACAGTAACATGAATTGTTAACTGGTCTGTAATAGACAAGACATGCTTTATAACATGTCATATGCCACCTGGGTGATTTTGATCATTTATAAATTTAGTAAATGTCAGACCTATACCAACTGAAAGGTTCCTGCAAGGGGATTTCCTACAGTATCATCTGTTCAGTAGGTGTATACACATGCTATATAGTCATGGCTATCCACAAAGGTACTCTGGAGGCAAGGGGCAAGACACATATAACATGTTGTCTTGCAGGTAATTAGGATATGCCCTACAGTCCTGGTTCAGGATCCCCTCAATATTAAATCTTCAAATTATGCAAGACCCACACATGTAGAAACATGAAATATCATGGAGAAGGTGTTTGGCCTACTAAATGGATGTTTCTGTTGAAGGGACTATCAGGTGGGGCACTGCAGTACAATCCAGTCATCTGACTCAAAAATTTTCATTTCATGTGGCCTGTGCTAGTGAGACAAAGGGATACAGCCCTAACTATGGCCCAAGTTGTCCTAATTCAATTATCAGCTCAGGTTCTTTATAGCATTGGTAGGGGAGGCTAGATGTGCCCTTCCTGAGGGAAGAGGAAGGGATTGTAGGTCCTTGTCCAGTTGTGCCAACTGGTCTAGTAATGTCCTTGCCTCAAATGGAACAGATCATAAGTAGGCAAGGGAATGATCCCCCAAGCCAATGATGGTAGACCTTGTCATGTGCATGTGAAGGGGCACCCATTAATCTGATTTAGAGATGTAGGCTGTCCTTGCAGTGATGGAAATGCTCACATCATCAGCAAAGATGGGGATGGGTCATGTAAGAGACAATGTTATAACTGACAGCAAAACAATGAACCGCCAGTGGTGGGGTCAAGCTGCCATTATGTGACCACTGGCAGTGTATGCTGTGTTGGCTTGAGATGTAGGGGATTGATGCATTCTTTGGCAGTGAAGGAGTATAACTACTGCACCATGACCATTCACCTTGATTGGGGATACTGTGTGCTTATACTGATAAGCATCATTGCCCAAGAACTGGTCATTAACCTTGACTAGGTATGGCAGTCTTTGCATCCACAGGTGACAGGGAAGTGTAGAACTATGGGAATATGCAGGTGTAGTTTGATGAATCCTATGTACTCATACAGAGAATTCCTATGGTCCATCACCTTAATAGCATCCACAAAATGAAGTTGAAAGTAGTGTGCCCACAGATTACAATGATGCCATCACATGAATGGTCTTCGTAGTCTGATTTGAGAAGGTCTCTGGTCAACCTCCCTACATCTGAATCTTCCACTGGCTAATGAAGTCATGGCCTGTGAAGGGAGACTGGATGGGAGCTGCCAATGTATCTCACCGGGGCACCTATGGAGGCAACATTTGCCAATAGTGACCTCAATAATATTCTGTTGTTCTTATCCCTGTATTCCATGTTGTGGTGCCCTTGGTACACCTCATCTCTTAAGCAATGGAGCACACTCATCATCTCCACAATGCTGTCAGTAGCAGCCAGTTGGGCCTGGATCACTGAGCTGGTAATCCACTTGTTAAAGATCAATGTTGTAGCCTTATCATGAATTGTCCAAGTGCCATGGTAGCTGCTAATCCACATGTCTATCTTGTATGCAGTGCTGTGTGTTCTAGAAATCCAGGTGGATCCTGTGAAGGGCTGCCAGGTAGAAGTAGTCTGTCATACCCTGTGGAAGCTGTATATTCAGCCTGTACCTATACAGGGTGCTTGCAATAATGGATATGGGTGATCCCTCCCTATGAAGTGTTGCAAATGTAACACTGTGGCATAAGATTATGGCACATGTATGTTATCATTATCATCAGCCACAAGCATTCTGCAGATATCACTACAATGTTGCCCTGTGTGCTAGACTCTCCACCAGTAAATCTTGAGAAAGCAGGAGCACACATGTCACTAATGTCTACAAACACACATATAACCCCCTGTGATATGCATAGTATTACACAGTAAAGTACAAATATAGCATACTTTGGCAGACATGACTTACTGTGTAGCTTGTTGCAGATGCAAGCCAGAGGTATCTGGAAGGACAGTTATGCAAGTTGGTCTTGCTCGACCCTTCCATTAAAGCATGCAATATATTGTGCTACACTGTAATGTAATGGACATTATACCATGACCCCCCCAAAACGTGCACGCTGATTGGCCAGCGTGCCCGTTGTAAATCGAGTTATACTAATGGAAAAAGGTCCAGTCGCCCGGACTTTTTTCCATTAGTATAACTCGATTTTTTAAAACACTGTCTCGCTATGTTAAATGGGTTTAACATAGCGAGACAGCTTTAAAATAAGCAACGGAGATGTCCGTTGCTTATTTTAAAACTGTCTCGCTATGTTAAACTCATTTAACATAGCGACATAAAAAGCAACGGAGATCTTGCTTTCTCCGTTGCTTTTGCTCAACTCTGATGTACTGCGCAGGCGCGCAGTACATCAGAACTGCCGCGGATGCCAGACATCTGCGGAAGGGCAGTAAACAGGCATTATTATGCCATTATTTAAGAAAAGTAACAGTTTCTTTTCTTAAATAATGTCATGTATAATAGCAATAACCACTTCTGGTGTGGGTAATGCTAAATTTACCCACGGTTGGCTGTTTGGTCCGGGCTTGCCTGGGACCAAACCACGCCAACCGTGGGTAAATTTAGCATTACCCACACCCAGGCGTGGGTTATTGCTATAATATTACCCAGATGTTGCTCCATCTGTCACATAGGTGGGTGTTTCCTGTCTATCTCCTACATCTAAGCCACCTTCAAGCATGGGAGACTATTTTTGAATGAGAACAAAAACTCTGCAACCTCAGTGAATGGCTTCAGTATGTGGTCCAAACATGGATTTGTCTTTTATAAAGCCTGCACCTTTTCTATTGCATAGTGTATTACATCAATAACCCTTCATCAGATCCAGAAATGGATCATGGTCAAATGGGGCCATAGGCATGGTAATGGATCAGATCCCCCCCTCTCCAATTCAACCATTACTTGGCTTTTAATCTCTAATTACCATTGTTGGGGGTCAGCTAAATGGTTCAGGTGTTTATCTAACAGACACAAAGTGCAGTGCTTGATTCTAACCCTTGAAGGGAAATTGGCAGGGCTTAAAAGGCCTGCAAAGACAACCAACCTAGTAATTACCTAAACACTATTCAAACCTGCCAGCGCACATACTATTTTCTTCTTAACTTTTATAATGAACACAGAGATTTGAATTTAATTTAAAACTTTTATTTCAAATTTTATAGGATGAACTCTGATGGTCGTTTGCTAAACATATGGAAAACAAACTTAGCATGAGCAACAGTAAGCCCCTCGTTCATTGAAAATGCATCTTGTCAGTGGTGGATTAAATGTATCTCAGGCCCCAAATTTTGTCAAACTATGGACACCCTGCACATATTTTTAGAACCATATATAAATGCATGTGTTATTTTATTCACTTTCCTGATTGTTTTAAATTATATTTATTTAATACAACAACACTTGATAGAGTGTTTTTTAAATTTATAGTTTTGAACATTTTTTTTTCAGTAAGCTGTTAAACAAAATGATAACAAAATGACCCTTTTCAGAACATTTCAACCATAAAAGGTCACTCAAACAGCTGTCATTTTAATCCACCAATATCCATACTCAAGAAATACAGCCACGACTCTGTACACATCACATGTCTTATTGTGATGAAAGTAGTCAAAGAGTTCCAGTTTGCAAATACACACTAGTCTAGCAAACACATGACAAGACACAGGGACAAGAACACCAAAATGCTACTAAGGTTACTACTGGCAAATATCAGTTTTTCCACAGATATTATCCAAACCCAGCAATTATAACTACATTGTTGACTACATCCTTTTCAGATGTCTATATCAAAAATTAATAATAATAATAATAATAATAATCGGTAGTCACGTATCTCATATTTGTTAAACACAAACACACAATAGCCAAAATATTCCAACTTAATTCACACACACTCACACTAGTCTTGCAAAGCTAGATTAAACACTGTTTAAGAATGACCGGATAATAAGACCATAAGAAACTTTCCTCCACAGAGTCCTCCACCACCATCAGCAGTTATAGGCACTCTATTATAGACTCTGTACACCCCTTATTTTTATGAATAAATAAATTCCATATACATTATTGGTATATGCAATTGTATCAAGATCACTAGCAGTATACCATAAGATCCAGCCATGTGTAGCACAGTTTAAATAGAAGGGTATATATGAGAGCAGAAGAAATATTAACCACCTGATAAAATATGCTAAGTCAATATGCACAAGCTCTGCAGTAGTAAATGTCATCTGACTTAATTCTACATTAAAGAGAACTTTTCATAATGCAGTGGTTGCTGATGCCAAACATCTTTCCATTTCAGTGTTTCATCTACAAAAATAGTGTCTACTGCACTTCACTCACTCATGCCTAAAATGCAACATGTGCTATCTCCCAGTCAGTGCCTATAATACTATTGTCAAACACAGAGCAATTCTTACCATGACTGCAGAGCTTGCATGATCTGCACTTTAAACAGCTTTTTCTTGTTTGTTTAAACTGTTAGCAATGCAAAAACATGACCAGAGAGTGTAACAATTCTGCATTGCTAATATAATAACAAAAAAGTATGCGCAATTAAACTTTTTTAAAGAAAACCCAAGTTTTCGCCTCACATAATATACAGAAGCCCACACAGTGTAAACACTCACTGACACTTGCTGTATCCTTTTACAACAACTGGAATATAGGCATAAACATTTTGCACTGTGTTTACTTCATTCATAACTACAAACATAAAGCTTGTCCTTTACTTTTATTTATTTTTTTACTTTTCCTGGCCAAAGGTGAAATGCTGCCACAATTTCTTTAATTTGTTACAGGGGTGTTTTCAGGGTGGACAAAATCCTGTCAGAAACATAAAAGCCAATCATGTCAGGAGAAGTCTGTCTATCTTATTAAAACACCGTCATGATCAGCTGCATGCTCAGAGGTTCTTAAGATCCTCCTGAAAATTAACGGTGTTAGCAAGAGAAAAGGGAATGTGAGTGCTTAGAGAAAGCAGTAGACATTTGTTGTAAAAATGCCAGTTGTACAGGTTCATATTCTGTTTCTTGTGTCAGGTATTCTCCTTTTTTTTTGCTTGCTCTCTCTCTCTCTCTCTCTCACTATATATATATATATATATATATATATATATATATATATATATGTATCTTCATCTGTTTATTATGTTTATATGCTTGAATGGGTATACTGTTTTCTGCTGTTGTGCTGATGGAAACCATGCACAGTTTCCCACTATTGTTCATGCATTGATTTTATGTAGAGAAAAGTATGTTACTGCAGTATCATCTCTATTTATATGGCTTTTCTACTGCATGTGCAGTTTACACTAACACATTTAAATATGCTGTGATGTTCCTGAGCTGAATTTGTTAGTAAGTATCCCACAGTTTGCCCATTTGTTCAAGACTGACAAAAAATAAACATTCAAAATAAAAATATAAAGAGTTCACATACACTGCAAATTGAACCATAATAAATCCACCCAAGAAAAATTCTGAAAAAAAGATGAAAGTGCTTAACATTATTTTTGGGTGTATTCATTGTGGTTCAGTTTGCAGTGTTTGTGAAATCTCGCACTGATGTTTTCCAGCTTGAATGTTTAGTTTTCTGCTTTATATTTTTATGTTCTGGGCCAGTGAGAAGTTATTGTTCTGTTTCTACATTGATAGGCTGTGCTCTGTATTTTGGAAATAGATTGTCTGACCACAGCTTTGTACCATAATCTCATTATGCTGTGAAACATGTGTTCTGCACAGCTGTTGATAGGATTTTTCTTACTAATTTTAATGCACAGACTTTCACATACAATTGGACTATGGGTGAGTTATGAACTATATGCTGTTTGTTTTTTTAAGAAGCCAGACCCTGTGAAGAAAATTAATAAATCATGTGGAAGATGTCTCTGGGGTATCACCTTTTTTATGGGTGGAAAGCTATTATTAAGGTTTTAAGTGAGAACTGTCTTCAAGCTGATAGTGGTTGAACTAGTATACATTTTTCTACTGCATTAGGTCTATGGAATTGAACCCCACACTGGAGATATCAGAATCTATTTAATTGGCAAAGTTTAAAGCTTTGAAGCTTGTGGTATTTCTAGTGTGAGACTGCATATTTTTTTTTCTTTTATTAGTTTTTGGTTTGTTATATAGGCAATACAATCTCTCTTAAACCAATGATGGCTCCGCCCACATGCACTCCCTGCAGAATGCCCTAGCCACTCAAATTCCCAGTTGCCCCAAGGCACTGATTGGTTAAGTGACTTGCTCAGTGTTACACAGTAGGTAAATGAAAGTGAAAAGATTCAAACCTTGAACCCTTCCCACAAGAAGCAGCTTATTAACAAGTCAGAGCTTTAGTCCATTGTGCAAACTATCAGAATAACAGTTTGTAACTAAATGCAGAAATCCTTTACTATCCAGTCTTGCAGAGGAGACTATATCCCAGTAATATGCAACATTTGCTACATAATGAATGCTGAAGATCAGACAGCTCTGATCATCTCTCCAAACAAGTATGTAATATGACATGACAAATGGCAACCCCTTTGCAATTGCTGAAGGTTGTAAAAAAGGTATTACAAAAATATATTATTAAAAAGCAACATGTTTTCACTATAATTCACAATCCAGGCCTGTTAACAAATTAATTCATTCGTTAATACAACAAATAAGGTAAAATATTACAGACAATATAAATGCTACAGCAGTTTTTGTTCAGTTACCCACATGTCATAAAAAATCAGAAATACTACTGCATGTAACATACTTTTGGGGGGGAGGCATACACATTTGCAAGGCACTTACATCTCAGTTTTGACCTCCCTGTGCCTTCTCTGTCATCAAGAATAGCAATGCCTGCTGACATCACTCAGTACAGCTCTGTCCTACTTTGAATGGCTAATAATGCTGTATTGTTGCAGCACATACCATCAGAGTCAACAAAGCTAAATCATGGATAAATGGGTCTTTCTGCAGGGCAATGAATCAGGCCCCCACCAGCCATTCCAATATCCCATTACTTGGTGCTGTCTCTTCCCAGTTACCATAACACTATAAACACTGTTGAAACCTGTCAGTATACATACTAATTTCTATTTTATTTTTATAATTATCACAGAGGCTTGGATTTCATTTAAAAACTTTTATTTTAAATTTTACAGAAAGAACACTGATAGTAATTTTCTAAATAAAATAAAACAAAACACCCTGACATTGAAAACAGATTTAGCATGAGAAACAGTGAACTTCTCTTCCCTTGAAACCCACATTTAGTGAAAATGCATCTGGCAACCCATTAAATTACAAGGGTCATACTAGGATTCATACTGAAATGACATATAGTGAAGTACTAATTAGTGACTAACTGAAGGGTGCAGGAATTCAAAAGGTAGATGTATAATACATTTCCTAATAGCCCTGGACAGCCCGCTGAACACAAGTGTCCCTTTTCAGGAGTAACCCAGGAGTACTGTCTAGTGATGTAATTTGGCAGACTAACACAGAAGACAATTGAAGGTTAATGGAGTTAAACCATGTACCACAGGAAGCAGCTCTTTAACTGCTCATAGCCTTATTCATATGGAGCAAGTACTAGACAGACTGCTGTAGCCTATATGCAGTGCATTTCACACATGTATACCTTCAAACATAAGCTGAATTAAGAATATATTAATAGTTAAAGTATTAACATTAAACTCATACACTTCACACTATCCAATTTATTCAAAGCTAAATAATAAACACAATATCAGCTTTAAGGAACCCAAGAACCCTATTAAAGAACATGGCTCATATGATGGTGTTTCTGTTTGCTGCAATCCATTTCTTTACTTTACACCTTAACTACTCTGGTTCCCAGACAGTTGATAGAATTGTAGTCCAGGGGACTATTGAGCCATCTAGCCCAAATTTCCAGTTGTTCTCAAAAAGCACTGTCTGGTTAAGTGACTTGCTCAAAGACAGGGCACAAATATGAGACAAAATCAGAACTGTTCTGGAAGCAGAATACATCCTTCTAAGTTGGGAACTGCTGATTGAGGGCTCAGTGTCTGTTATTCTAAAAGTGTATTAATTCTGGTTTAAGCACTTGGGCTTCACGCCAGTTGTTTTACATTAAGAAGGTTTGTGGTCTGCACTGTAGTGGCAGAACAGGTAGCTTACATCCTTCTAAGTTGGGAACTGCTGATTGAGGGCTCAGTGTCTGTTATTCTAAAAGTGTATTAATTCTGGTTTAAGCACTTGGGCTTCAGGCCAGTTATTTTACATTAAAAGGGTTCGTGGTCTGCACTCTTGTGGGAGGAGAGGCTGGACTCTGCCCTTCTGAACTGGGAATTTCTGGTTAGAAGCTTATAGTGCCTGCATATTTGAACTGCTTCTTACTGAAATTGGTACACCTTGTTTGCTGTAGCATAGACTAGATCCAGGCCTGCTGAAGCTAGCTTTGTTTGTATAACTTGAGCACTAATCCAGGCATTCTTTAAAGTATTCAATTGTATTTATTGCTGCTTGGTAGTAACTTGATTAAAGTGTAGCTATCATTCTAAGTCTTTTGGATTAAGCACTTGGGCTTCAGACCAGTTGTTTTACATTAGGAAGGTTTGTGGTCTGCACTGTGGTGGCAGGACAGATAGCTTACATCCTTCTAAGTTGTGAACTGCTGATTGAGGGCTCAGTGTCTGTTATTCTAAAAGTGTATTAGTTCTGGTTTAAGCACTTGGGCTTCAGGCCAGTTATTTTACATTAAGAAGGTTCGTGGTCTGCACTCTTGTGGGAGGAGAGGCTGGGCTCTGCCCTTCTGAGCTGGGAATTTCTGGTTAAAGGCTTATAGTGCCTGCATATTTGAACTGTTTCTTACTGAAATTGGTACACCTTGTTTGCTGTAGCATAGACTAGATCCAGGCCTGCTGAATCTAGCTTTATTTGTATGCTGCTTGTTTGTTTGCTTGTTATTTCACTGAAACGCTAATTCCACCTAAAACGCGGATTTTCAGCGCTTCTGTGGATCCCTAGTGATATCTGCATTGCTTACTGTACTTATTTCCTTGTTTCACTTGAAAGAAAGTTACTGTTTGTCATTTTTGCATTTAAGTTACCTGAAACACATTGCATTTAAGTTACCTGGCACTTGCTCACTAAAGCAATTATATAAGTCAGCACTAAAATATTAAAAACACTACACCCTCACAAACTCCCCTTGAGTACCTTGTTCCCCTTTGGCCCTTTTTTTTCAATTATAAAGGAATTCCTCTCCGGTCCAGCTGGTGAATCTCGGAATCTTGAGGCAATGTTACAACTGCCTCATGTACACAGACAACCCTCTCCTCCTCCCAACAAATTCCAACACATGTGAGAGATGCAACCATATAGCCATACTGGAGGCTAAGCTCTCTCAACTCAGTACTGGCGAAACCAGTCAGGAGGAGAAGGAAACTACACTCACTACAATTCCAATCTCACATAGACCTACCACGACAGCAAACCAAACACATAAACACACAAAAACATACTCGGAGGCTTTAAATAAAAATCTGCCTAAGCAGCAGAGACCTCCAAAGCAGACTCCCAAGCAACCGCTACCCCAAAACAAAACTCATGCAACACATAGCTCACAAAGCCAGTGTGCCGAACAGTCACAGCCCTTAAGGTTAAACAACACACCTGATACACTTGTAATAGGTGACTCTATCGTCAGGCACACTGACGTCCCACTCACCAGGCTGAACAAGGAGAAGGTCATGGTGAGCTGCCTGTCGGGCGCTAGGATCCACCACATAACACAAGCACTCAGGTCACTCCAAGGCAAGTACAAATATGACTCAGTCATTGTCCATGCTGGTGTGAATGACCTGAGACGTACCTCCCTGGACTACATGAAAAGAGACATAGAGGAGCTCTCTGAGCATGTAGCCCAGGCCGGTATGACCCTGACCTTGAGTAGCATCTTACCCTCACCAAGAATGATGCCACAATATGAAGACAAGATGATCAATTTCAACAACTGGCTTAAGTATTGGTGTCATTCAAAGGGGATCCAATGCCTGTCAGCCTGGGATGACATGCTCAACAAGCCACGATGCTTCGCTAGGGACGGCTTGCACCTGTCACCCCTGGGCTTTCGGATATTGGCAAAGGCTTTTGCTACCCCCATAGTGCCTTTTTAGGCAAGGCTCAAAAGACAAACCCACCTCCATAGGTATCACAAGGGATAAGAAACTAAGAGTAATGCTACTCAATGCCAGAAGTCTAAACCTCAAGATGCACGACTGAAACTCTCTTTAGCATGGAGAACATCGATATCTGTGCAGTAACAGAAACCTGGTTCAAGGCTCCCAAGAGCACCCCAGCACTACCAGGTTATACCTCATACCATGCTTTCGGCCCCAAAACTTGGACCGTACTACAAAAGGAGGGGGAGTATCAATATTCGTCAAAGATACCCACACCTCCAGGTTGGTGGCACAGCACGAAGCATCAGAGACTATCCATGTGCAACTAACAGTGGGTAAAACTGCCTTCCAGTTTATAGCCTGCTACAGACCACCCTCCCAAACCCAGGAACCCCACTCGGCCTTCCTGAAAACACTGGAAAATATGAAGGTCTCTCCAAACACCATTATATTGGGCGACTTCAACTACCCAAACATAGACTGGGAGCATTATTCTAGCTCCATCACCCTAGCCCAAAGGTTCCTAGAATTTATAAACTCAAATGCTATGGAACAACTTGTTACCACTCCCACAAGAGGGGAAAACATACTGGACCTGATCATCACCAACATGGGGACTCTATGCTCCAGACCAGAAGTGTATCCCTCACTGGTAAGATCAGACCATAAACTAATCTCACTGGATATTCACACCCCGACTCCACCCCCTGCCCTGAAAACCACAGTGAAAAACTTCTCTAAAGCAAATTTCACACTCCTCAAAACCGAGGTGGAATCCTTCAAAGCCCCCGGGCCTGTGAAAAATATGTCCCAGACCGCAGAATCCTTTATAAACACATTCTATGAACACCTTCAGGAATGCATGGATCATGCAATCCCAAATAAAACCAAGACCCAATCCTCCAAAGGCAGACGTCCTGTCTGGTGGACCCCAGCCTAAACAAACTATACAATAGAAGGAGGAAGCTACTACATGATAGAGCAAAATCCCAAAAAGGGAAGGCATCTCTGATCAGTATTAGCAAAAACTACGGGCACTCATAAAATCGTCTAAGGCCAGCTTCGAGAGAAAAATTGCACAGGACACTAAGGATAATCACAAGGCTTTCTTTAGTTATGTTAGGAACCTGGGTGGGAATTCCCAGATATGCTCAGAATTAGTCCAAAATGACAAAAAATACACCGAAGCCGCAGGCATTGCCAACATCCTAGCTGACAGGTTCAGCGCAAACTCCCCCCCCTCCCCACCAAAAGGGCAAATATTTATCCCAGCAGAGTACTGCCCCCCTGACATCTCAGATGCTCAGGTAAGAGCTGCCCTCTCCAAAGCAAAAAACACAGCATCAATGGGACCAGACGGTGTCCCGGGCTGCATCCTACATGAACTCCAAGAAGAGCTAAACCCAAACATAAAACTACTGTTCAATCTCAGCCTTACTACAGGATATGTACCCAAAGAGTGGTGTACAGCAACAGTGGACCCTCTCCACAAAGGTGGTGCCTCAATGGATCCTGGAAACTATTGCCCCATAAGCCTGACTAGTTTGGTCTGCAAAGCTATGGAAAGGATCATCATGGACCTCATAAATAAAGATATTGGGGACCTACAGACACTGGATCCTACCCAGTTTGGCTTTGTTAAGGGCAGATCCTGCCTCTTAAACCTGGTCAATTTCTTTGAAACAGTCACCAAAGCCATTGATGAGGGGAAGGTGGTCCACACAGCCTACCTGGACCTCGCAAAAGCCTTCGATACAATACCCCACTCGGGCATTATAGATAAGCTCACCAGCTTAAATATAAACCCCTATGTCACTAGATGGGTTGCAAACTGGCTCAAAGACAGAACCCACATGGTAAGAATTGCTGGAGCCATGTCAGACTCCAAACCAGTTACAATTGACGTCCCCCAAGGCTCAGTCCTGGGACCTCTCTTGTTCGGTATATATTTCAGGCCAACACGGAAGGACTGTGGCTGACTAAGTTCGCAGATGACTGCAAACTGGGCACCATAATCGACTCTCCAGCCGACACAAGCATCCTCCAAAAGGGCCTCATAGAAACAGACAACTGGTGCCAGAGCCATGGCCTCAAGCTAAACGCCAAAACGTGTATAGTCATCCCCTTTGGCAAAAACAAAGTGCCCATAAATTACCACATAGGTGGTAATCCATTAAGTACAGAAGAAGTAATTAGGGACCTGGGGACCCAAGTTGATAGCAATCTCTCATTTGACAACCACGTGGCCAAAGTGGTTAGAAAAACATTTTATATAGCCCACCTAATCATGAAGGGATTCACATCTAGATCAGGGGAGGTCATCGTGCCTCTTTACTCATCCCTCATCAGGCCCATAATTGAGTACAATGCCCCTTTTGGGATGTACCTTACCAGACACCTGCAGCAACTGGAAAGACCCCAAAAGTACCTCACCAAGAGGATCATAGGGCTCAAACAGATGCCATATGCTGCCCGGTTAAAGAAACTCCAACTCTACTCAGTGGCATACCGCCTGCTCAGAGGCGATCTGTGCCTGACGTATAAAGCCATGTCCAACCCAGAATTAATGGACATGCTGCACCTCAGAAAATCCAAATCCCATCAAGTTACGCGCTCGAGAGACTTGAACCTCAGCACTGAAATAAATGGGACATGCTGGAGGGACAGATTCATAACCCAGAGGCTCCCTTCACTCTGGAATAAAATCCCAGTCCAGGTTAGGCAGAGTCCCTCACTGACTCTCTTCAAGAGGAATCTTGATGAGTGGATGGGAGATCGTAGGTTTACCCCAGGTATCACTTCTGTGTCACTGTTAGACAGAGGCACAGTATACTAACCTCGAAAAAGGGCATAGCAAAATTAATTTAAAATAGGTGGCGAAAGCCAAACACACTCTGACTAGGCTTGTAAATGCCCTAGGGCAGATAGCCTAGTATGAACCTATGAACCTATAAGACTGTTCTAAATCATTTAAAGTTACCAAAGAAGCAGGTTTTGCATCAACTTATATTTTTGAACCACTGTGAAACTCTTAATAACTAACATTGACTGGCTGTAATCTTCAGGGGTGTACCAAAGAAAACTAATGAAAAAAAGTTAATGGAGGTCTGGCAGTTGATGTGGTGATTAAGTTTCTTGCTACCTGCAACTAAGAGGGTTTAATTTCTGTGTGATTCTGAGCAAGTCATTTAACTAGACAGTACTCTCTAACTGAGGCATTGCAAACACACATACACACACACACACACACACACACACACACACACACACACACACACACACACACACACACACACACACACACACACACACACACACACACAGCCACAGGTGAATGGTGCAGTGCCATGTCAGTGTCCTGGGTTCACCATTAAATGTACATCACCTCTGCCTAAGTGTGGCTGACATTCACCTCATGGTTTGTCGTTCTTTCTGAAGTCCTTGACAAGTCAACATCTCTTCCTTAGCTCAAAGTCTGCAGAATCTGTACTGAAATCCCTCAGTTTCAGAGTTGCATGGTAATAAATGTTATTACACAAAATGGTAACACTTTATGTCCTACTAGCAAGGGTCAATTAATATAGCAGATATACTTATGAAGCTGCTAAGTGCCACTGCTTCTAAGTTGCTGCCATAGCACATTGCACTCCACAGACACATTGATGGTAGTTATGCAGGTTACAGTAAATGTGAGACATGTGACCAGCATGTGTACAGCCATAGTGCTGGGGTGTAGAGTAATGGAGAAAGGATGTCCTGTCTGAGGGAGAGTACTGGCAAGTGGAGAATGGTCATAAGATTCAATGACCTTGCAATATCTATGAATCTTTGATTCTATAGACATGCTTAGTACCACAGTGCAGTGCTAGCAGAGTGGCATCAGTGTGAAGTGCTACATTGCAGGAGATATGGTCCACAATGCATCTCTGTGCACATGGGACTGCCGTTTTGCTCCACAAATGAGCCAAAGTAAAGAAATGGAATACTTTCATCAATACTGAATACACAACTCCAACATTGTGTGCCAGGGAGAGAGGATTTTTCCCATTCTTTCCACACATTAATTTTGAGGAGTACCTGCTAGGCCAATATGATGATCTGTTGTGGAAGGTGGTTGCATGTCATGAGCTTGCCAAGATGGAATCGCCTATTCTAGTGAGTAGTGCCAGTGCTGGTACAATGATATGAGGTGGCATTGCTTCAACCTGCTTCATTAGTATGATGCAAAGTTACAGCAGAGAGAAAATGTCTGAAATGTACTGTAAACATTTTTCTATACTTTTGTCTCCTGCTATCTCAGCCATTGGGCATGCATATTTCGGAGTCTGACTTTGTCATCCAGTGGTAGAGGAACTACAGTTTAACATGGCTGAATGTCACAAAAGTGGGAATAATGCTTCCAGCACTGGAATTCATATGATATTCATGCCAGTCCACTGTACAACTGCAATTATGTTTGTATTATATAAGTTTTATAATTTTTCTCATCATGTTTTGAGCACTATCTAAGACGTTTTCATATGTTTCTAAAGCTCATAATCACATTTCAATATAACATTGTACAGATGGTGACATCCATCCCAACCCTGGCGCATCTCCACCTGGTGACAATAGCTCTTACACCACCAACCCCATCAATAAACTACCACTTAACAGTCCCACAAACATTCTCCTGACATTTCACTTTAACATTCGAAGTATAAATAATAAAATCCCCAACCTGCATGCCCTCTTAGCAGTTCTTTCCCCAGAAATAATGAAATAATGTGTCTTACACAAACCTGGCATAAACCTACTATTGCTGATAATGAGGTATTACCCCTGGACTACAACATACACCAATTAGACTGAACAGCTAAGAAGGGAGGTGGGATAGCAGTTCTTTACAAAAATACATTAAGTGTTAATAGAGATCCAGTTCAACTGCCCCCATTTAATAACACAAAAATCCTCATTACCAAACTGCAAATTAAAAATAATAAGAGTATAAATATTGTCTGTGTCTACATTCCCCTAGACAATAAAATAAGCACTCTGGAAGATATCCTGCAATGGTTATCCCCTACCTACCCCAAAAAAACTATTGTTCTTGGTGACTTTAACAACATCTGGTGCACCTGCTCAGCTGAATCTCCTGTCACCCATATAAATCTGTTTGGGTTTACACAAATGATAACCTCTCCCACTAGGATTAGTAAACCCACCAACAGGGAAAGTATCTTAGATTGGGTACTTATCAATAGCCACCCAAGCTTGTATACAGCTGGGACTCTCCCGAATGATCTAAGTGATCATTCAGTAACTTATATTATTAAGCATAAGGTAGAAACCCACCACAAGACTATGTACAAAACAATCAGAAATAATAAAAACTTCAGTCCTACTAACTTCCTAAATGAACTTAAATCGGTCAACTGGTCAATCCTAAAAAATCTACCACTAGATGAAGCTGTAACTTTCTTTAACAATAAATTCCTGAGCATCCTTGACTCCCATGCTCCTACATGTACTGTAAAGACTAAATCTAATACTGCTTCATGACTCACAAAGGAAACTAAGATAAAAATCAAAATTAGAAATATAGCCTGGACCAACTGGCGAACAACTAAAGCCCCCCTTGACCAAGTGAGATATCGTCAACTTAGAAATGATACAAAAAAATAATTTTGCTAGACAAAAAATAAACTACTACCAGAACCTCCAATTTAAACACCAAAACAATCCCCAAAAGTTTTGAGCATGTATTAACAGACTTCTTCATCCAGGATAATCCACTACCCCCAACCCCATCAAACTACACCCATAAATCCCCAGAAACTGTTGCCACTGTCTTTAATAACCTTTTCACTGAAACTATTCAGTCCTTAGCTAACCAACTTACTCCCACCCACTCTAACTCTACCACTAACACACCCACTTCTCATCCCCCCTTTAACTTCCAACCTGTCTCTACCACTTATCCGATCCCTTATCAAAAAACTAAAACCAACCACCCTTTCTGCTGACCTCCTTCCTGCAGAGTACCTACAAAAAGCTGCTAATGCCATAGCATTCCAAATCACTATCCTAATCAAGAGAACACTAACTGATGGAACTATCCCCTCAATCTGGAAAATATCCCATGTTATCCCACTCCACAAAGGTGGAAGTTCAACAGAACTGTCCAACTACAGACCCATTGCCATTCTCTCACCACTAGCCAAATTAGTGGAGAAGTGCGTTCATAAGCAGCTTATGGACTATCTCATTCAGAACGGTCTGCTTGCCAACTCTCAGCATGGCTTTTGGCCACATCACAGCACCACCTCCGCCCTCCTTTCTTTTACAAATACCATATTCCAAAATAGGAACAATAACAGGCTATCTTCAGCCCTATTTCTAGACCTGTCAAAGGCCTTTGATATAGTCAACCACAAATTACTCATCCATTCCTTAAAATCCATCTCCCTAGATAACCATGCTATTCAGTGGTTCCTATCCTATATGAATGTCAGACAATAGGCTGTATTATGGCAGAGCAAACTGTCCATCCTGCTACCTCTCACCCTTGGTGTCCCTCAGGGCTCTATTCTAGGTCCTCAACTCTTTTCTATCTTCATCAACAATCTTCATACTGCCATCCCTGATGCAACCTGCATTCAATATGCAGACAATTCTACCCTGATCTATACAGCCTTCTCCCCTTTAGACCTGCAAACCACAACACAAAACACATTTAACACAGTTAAAAATTGAATCTCTAATCACCATCTATTGTTAAATTCCAACAAAACCAAACTGCTCCTCATTACCCCCACCAGTAGATCCACCCCATATTTTCTTCTCCATAACATCCAACAATGGTACCTCTATCTCTCCTGATGACTATACTAATTTTTTGGAGTAACACTGAACCATAATTTCAAATTTGATCTGCATAGCAATACAACTATAAAAAACATTAATAAGAAGCTTGGCTCATTATATAGAAGCAAACCTTTTCTAACTCCATTAGCTAGGACTGCAATCCCCTGCTTACACCTACTCTCTACCCTTCTATATGCCTCCGCCATACTCTCCAGTTTGAGCAAAATTGAACTTAGTAAGCTCTCTCACTGTTACAACCATATTGCCAGATTTGCCATAGGCTCAACATATAGGACACATCACTGTCAAAACCTCAGTCTTCTCGGGTGGCTAGAACTGCCTAGCCTACTTCTGTTCAATCAGCTTATAGTAGCACACAAAATTATGTACCACCCTGAAAATACTCTGGCACTCAGAAATATCATAAAGCCACACAGTAATTCAAGGCAACTACGATCATACAATAAACTGTTGGTCCAAACCCACAAAGCCAGTAACTCAGCCGATGACTCCCTGTTTGCCAACGTTGTTTGTAAAACTTGGAATTCACTTCCATCTAACCTTACCCTCGAACCTTCTCTAAGTTTCTTCAAAAAAGGCCTCAAGCAGTATTTTAAAGAGCAGAGGCTTTGTCTCTGTACTAATCACTACTTATTCAATGCCTTATTTAAATTAATATTGTACGCATCTCTTGCTCATAATAGCTTGCTGCAACCTGTTGTTTTGTATACTATTACACACTGTGTATATTGTGAATACCTACTAGAGGGCTTTGTAAATATGTTTGACTCATATCTCTTATGTTCTATCTTTGTTATCTGGAGCTTTTCTCCCTGGGCCTCTGCTGAAAATGGACATATATCCAGTCGGACTATCCTGGTCAACAAATGTAAAATAAAAATAAAATAAAATGTTTTCCTTCTGTAGGTCCACTTGTGAAAGAGGAGGAGTTGAGGCAATAATTAGTTCTACCTGCACCAGCCAATGCCTCTGCCACTGGATTATCAATGGCCACCAGATCTGCCCCTCAGCAAGACTATAAAGGTTCCTTGCTGAAGATTTGCTGGCGGGGTCTCTGTATCCATCAATGGCCACTTCTCAGGAATGGAAATGGTGAAAGCACTTCTTTGGAAAGTGGTCCTGAAGGATTACCCATCTCCCTATTGGACTGTCAGCACACAAAATGCCACATATCAACAATACAGACAAAAAACAATTAAAAAAATCAGGAGAGGAGTGAATCTGAAAAACTGCTCTTCTTTAAGCTTTTTTTTTTTTTTACTTTTTTTGCATGGTGTGTGGGCAAGCCTTCCTGCACCTCCCAATCTTATACATATTAACTATGAGATCTCCATACCTTGGAAAAAAGAAAATATTCCAAGAAATGGCAATCTCAGACTTAGTATATGTAAGTTTTTTTTTTTCAACCACTCAATCTCAGCATTAATGGGCTCCCTGTAGTGAGTGCTGATATTTCAAATAGCTACCAAATTGCCCTTGTTTTTTGGCCTCGGTTGCACAGACTGGTGACCACCAAGCTGCAGCAGCAACTGAATGCTTACATCAGAAACATGAATTGCCTTTTGCTGCAACTCACAGAGTCATTTGTCTAGCAGGGTCTACTCATCAAACTTGCAGGGGTGCAACCAGTCCATGACATCAGCCATGCAGACTAATAATACTTGGGTTTGTTGGACTCTTAGTCTTCTAACATGCAGCCATGCCAGTACCATACCTTGTTACTCTCCTGGTGTCTACTCTCCTTTATATTTAATTCACATTCCTTGTTTGCTGCCAAATCCTCCCTGTCACCACTTGTCCACCCTCTCTATGTGCCTGTCTCCTGCCCTCATCACTTTTGTGTATCTACCTTCCCTGTCTGTCTGAGTCTGTTTTCTATATTTGTCCATTTATATCTTCTACCTTTATTTTTTT
Organism: Protopterus annectens; assembly: GCF_019279795.1. NCBI lineage: Eukaryota > Metazoa > Chordata > Ceratodontiformes > Protopteridae > Protopterus > Protopterus annectens. The sequence goes on along the minus strand of NC_056725.1, from coordinate 1,491,351,633 downwards.
ACCTTTCGCACTCTATCCCATCCACAGCCATACCTCACCACCTTTACTACCTACCCTTATTCTTTGTATGTTTCCTAAAAAAATGTCTCTTTCTTTCCCTCCTTATGTTTCTCCCTGTTCTTATTGCACTACCCTTCCTCACTCTTTTATCTACTCAATGTTCTCTTCATTTATATGATAAACAAGGTTGGCCCCTGGCTGTGTATATCTACGGTGGCCATTCTGTTGTCCATATGCTGCTATTCCTGTGCCAGATGGGCACATGATGCAGCAATATGGCTCTACACTGCATGTGAGAGTGTGCAATAACCCGTCTGTATTAGCTTAACTTTATTATGATGTATGTCTTATCGGTCACATGCTCTGCTGTTGAATTACTGCAACTCTTCAGTTATATGATTCTTGGTTCAGACTTGCAGTAATTATTCAATGCCTAATACACATCTGATTACCTGTGTGGCTTTTCATGCAGTGTCCTCCTTGATCTGTTTGTTCATGGATGTCGGTCTAATGTACTAAAAACTCACTGGTTATGTTGTAATCATTATCTGCTTACTCCTATGCTTTCATTAATGACAACATGATTACATTAATTCCCAAAGTATGTCCCTTCATAGAAGTAAAGAATAATTAATAAAAAACAGAAGATGTTCCATACTTCAGTGGCACCCATTATAAATGGAATTCATTTAATAAAAATGCAGGGAACCCACATATATACAGAATAAATCAAACGGAATGTATGAGTATGTTTGTCCTACTTTGCATGTAAAATAATATATATGCCACAATAGACATACAATAAGCCTAAAATAATTTCAAATCCCAACACTCTAAAACATTAAATTTCTAAGCAAGCATTTCTGCCATTTGTTTAGGTAAGACATACTGATTTTTGCTTATTCATAGAAACAGACATTTTGACTATATGTTTTTAATGATGGAAATGAAACATTTTGGTGGATAGAGTCACCTCTGGTGCTATGAGTTTAGATCATATCAGAAAGAGGAGAAACGCGCCACTAGTATTGCTGTGGTGAGCAGCCAGTGGTTCATTTTAACCACATCTTTGGTAAAGCGCTACATTAGTTGGTTAGGCCTCATATGATGTAAGGTAATCTTCAAAATTGTCCATTTTAATGGGACCAGTCAAACATCTTTCTTGCCAGGAAAGGAAGTTGTAGTGCATTATTGCCAAAGTAATGATTTTCAACCGGTGATGATTTTGTGTATTGAAGTAAGATATGACAGTAAGGACTCAGAACTCTACTTTTTATGTCTCTGTTTTTTCATGGTATGTATTACTACAAACAAATTCTAATCCTCAGTGTTTTTTTTTTTTCTTTTAGAATGCTTCCACCTTCTAGCACATCATTCCAATTGAGTGACTTGGCTTCCGGTCGGGACTATGACCTATGCATTTTAGCTGTCTACGAAGATGAATTTACTTCTTTAACTGCCACCAAAGCTGTAGGCTGTGTACAGTTTACCACAGAATTTGAGTACAAACAATGCCGATCTCTTCACGCCCAGTTCCTTGGCGGCACCATGATCATCATTATTGGGGGAATTATTGTTGCATCTGTTCTAGTCTTCATTTTCATCCTTCTAATGAAGTACAAAGTCTATAATCAGTATCCTAAAAACACAGGTACAGCTGTCACAAATGTCTGCTCCCAGACCAATGGGAACCACAGTGGATATGCATCTTGCTCAACTTCCAAACCTTCAGAGAGGCAAGAGATGATTTTGTTAGAGAACTCAGGGGCATCTGCAAAAGGTGCCGCTAACTCCAATATAACTCATGAATGCTGGAAGGAATCTTTGACTGAAACAACCATATTAACAGATGACCTATCCCCACAATAGCATAAGCTACTATAGTTGTACAGAAACATGACACCTCCGGATGCAGTATTAAAAAGACAGACCCAGGTTGCACTGCCTTAAACTCTTTAAATGAAGTTTAGCAAGTCTGCGAGAATATACATTGTATGGAATTTTCAGCCGGAATGCAGCCTAGCTAACAAATATAATCAGTTTGCAATCTCAACTCTGGTCCTAAATACTGCAATCACCACCATTATAAAATATCCTGGCAAACATTACTAACTTGAGTTTCATAAAGACTAATTCACTGTCTTTCATAATCAGACAGAGGTTAAAAATATGTTTTCAAAATTCATTGTGTCCAGGATATTCCAAAGGGAATGTAACAAGATTTCAGTGGAGCCTGCTTCTACCCGCTTTCACAATTTGAGTGAACTTGCAGAGGATTATTAAAATGAATGACTTCCTCAGGATTCCACAGTGTGCCAAATGCGTGCCAGCATTAGCCTTGAGATGAAATTTCACAGGTGTGCACTGAATTACACCAAATGCACCCCGGATTCAAGGTATGAAGGTAAACTGGTCTTAGATAAATATTTGTGTTAAATGTAGTTTGTCAGTAAATAAAAGCCAGAAACAGAGGAATGTAGCTAACCAGCTGGTAATAGTCTTACAAATAAGCAAGATGATGAGGAAGCAGAGCTTTTGTTCTGCCAAAAGAGTGTGTCAAGCAATGGCTTCTCACAGAAAATGGTAAGCATAGTCAGGGTTGTGCCAGAATTATTTTGTTCTCAATCTTACATTTTACCACCAACATACCTCATGTTCAAAATATGTTTATTTCTTAAAATGCTGCCACTCACACACTGAAGAAAGAATGGAGCTTTCTCAGTTGTTAGCCCTACAACAATAAAAAAGAGGCTGTTTTTCATATGAGTAGTTTTATACGTAACAGAACTCTGCACGGTTCTATGTTACAAGCAATGTTTTTGACAGTCAGGGTCATCTTTTGGCCTCTATAAGCCATTTTTTCTGACAGCTGCTCCTAAAATGGACTTACTTGAGTGCATTTGAGTCTACCCTTGGACACACTTAATATACAAAGAATTATATATGAGTACCATTTGAATAAGACTTGGCTGGTATTTCTGGTAGGAGCCTGTTGTAATTATTTTCTGTTTTAATTAACTGGCTGATCAACTGATATTTGTCTTAAAACTTTTGGAAGAAAAACATGGAGGAAAAGAACAAGAATAAACATGAAAATAAGATGGAGAAAGATATTAAAGTGCTACTATCGTAAAAAGAAAATGAGGTCAGGTAAATGCACATTAATTACATTTAAGACCTGTCAGTTTTCTAAGAATAAGTGGTATATTGTTATCTACTAAAAGGTATATAAAAGATGAGGGAAACAGTAGTCCTGATTTACGCAGTGCATCAGTATTCATAACTTTGCTCAGAAATTAGGTAACTAAGTAAGTTCATAAAACCCAATATGATGAGTAGAGATTTCCAGGGCATAGCTTTGTTGAAGTAAGACAGCTCATTTTTTTCAACAGTATGCAGGTTTATGTGTTACAATTTGTAGCTGCTGAATCAAGATGTTTAAGTGTAGTTTAGAAATAATTGGCGGAAAAGGATAGCTAAAACTATCCATTCTTTTGTGTGTGAAAGTGAATCGTTGCAAATACATTACGTGACTCTTGCTAGCATTTGATTAAGCTTCTCCAAGATTAACAGGTGAGGATAAGAACAACATATCTTATAATGAGTCAGCGCAGCTGCTCATTTTTTTAAAGTTTCTATCTCAAAATTTCTAGGTTCATTTCTAATACCTGACTACAGGGTGGGCTTTTTCCAACTACTCAGTAACATATCGGTTCATTGATAACACTAAACCGTCTGTTTGTCCATCTGTCTATTGTATTGTATATTTAAGTTTGCCTTTGGGACCTGAGTGGAAAGCGCATAAATTAAAAATGCAATTTACAAAAGTCTGTGGGGAATGAGGAAAAAAAGAATCGAGGAACAATTGTCCATGGCTTATTCTCCACTGCAGTGAAATAGTAGTACTATATAGACAGAGAAGTAGTAACTTTCATTTTGTGAAGCAGAAATGCATGGCTGCTTATAATCCTGTTTTAATGCCAGGTATAGGCAATTATTTAACTGAGGTCTCTTGACATAACAGTGCAGCTGGAGCATGGGAATATACCTCATGGTATTTTGAAACATGAAAAGCAACATCAGCTATTGCCAGAGAATATTGACAATTATAGACTTAATAACTGTAAGAAGATCAGGCCTTTTATTCTCAAATAGAAATTACTGTTGTAGTATGAATCTTGATTTTTGCACATGTATCTGATAGGACATCTTTCACTGAAAAACTGACAACAAAAATCAGGCTGTTAAATTTCCAGATAATGCTTCTGGAAATGAAAGAAGGATGAAATCAAATGAAAAAAACTAGAATATGATGACTTTGTGGTGCTTTAATTTAGGATGAGAATCAAAATGAGAACTAGAAAGAGAACCATAAGATATTTTGGGGACAAAATACAGAAAAGATTAAGAGATTAGAGATGGCATTTACTATAGTTATGGCATCAGTGGATGTCATGACAGAGGGTAGCAGAGTAAAGTGATGTAAACAACGGAATGAAGTAATGTGTGTATCTTCCTCTATGGATGAATAGGTGGAAACCAATTCATCAGAACACAGGGCTGCATCAGCTGGCATAGAAGTACAAGTCTTATCTATGGAGTCTTTTATATACCGATGGGCACAGAGTGGTATGAAATAGTAATGTCAGATACCACATAATGCAACATAAGCTGTTAAAACAGATTGCTTCATTTCTGAGACAAGGGAAGCAAACTGGATGTAGTAAATCAACACATATGAGAATCATTCATTTAATTTTGTACTTAAGTTTGGTTTAAAGTGTAGAAATAGGTGAAGCTGTTCCCTGACAAGAAGCTGTAGTTGCTGATTTTCTTTAGTAGTATTAGAGTTTCTATCCTAATTATTATTTTTAGGAAAAATGCCTAGATAAGGAAGTTCATTCCAAATTCACAAGAAATTTATAAAAGAAGGTACTTGGGATAAGGAAGTGAAGTTCCTAAGTACCATCTCAGAAATGCATAGGTTGTTAGAGTACCCTGATATGTTATCTTTCTGAAACGGAGGGTTTTATATATATATATATATATATATATATATATATATATATATGTGTATATATATATATATATATATATATATATATAGAGAGAGAGAGAGAGAGATTGATGAAAATGCAATAATAGCATCTGCGTACAGTACAAGGATGTTATGGTAAGGATACGGAGATGTGCCAGATGTGCACACATTGCCATGATATCTTGGATCAAGTATGTTATTGTGAGAAAAATAAGTGCTTTAAAACCTCTAGTCAGTCCAATTCATGAATATAAAAGGGGTTGGATTTAATATAGGATAAGAAACATGTAAAACATGGGGACAGTAAAAATGCATGTATGGGGAAAGTAAAGAATTCTATTGGCTGCAAAGAAAGTAAAATGCTACTGCAATTCGAAGTCTTGTAATTGTGAATATCATTATTAGAAAAAAATACAATAATGCAGGAGAAGAGCAAATGCCAAAAATTGCTGTTCTCCTTTAAAATTGTTTTTTGCAGGGGACAAGACCTCCTACATCCCCTCCACTTGCACATAATGTGTCAGCCTGCACCCTCTACATTCCCAGTACTTATATATATATATATATATATATATATATATATATATATATATACTGTATCAGAAAACAGGGAATACTCCATGACATGGCAACCTTGGACTTACTAGTAGATGCAAGTCTATATTTTTACTCATTCAATGTCAATATTTCTGGACTCACATTAACATGTCGCAGAATTAAAAACAATTACCACAGTTTAACCTGCCCTTCTTTGTGCCAAGGCTAAGAATATTTAAAACTTATTATGCTTGAGTTGCTTAAGGCAGAATATGGGATAGTTTATGTTCCCCTCTCCCTGCTTCATAGGATCATGGGATTATAGGAAGTTACTAGGCTAATAACCCAAGGGCCCTTAGAAGTCTAGCCAAATTTACCCTTGTTACCACGATCAGCACCTATTGCCCCTGTCCAACAGGGATACAGGTGGAACCCCTTGGGTGAATTTATGGCTGCCCATCCAATTGTCAGGATTGCATTTGAAGAGAGCCAATGAGATGGTCGGTTTAACATGAAGTGGGAGTCTGTTACAAAGGCATGGTAACCTCTGGGAGACAAATCTCGTCTCTTGATGTCACATACCAGATTTAGGTCCTTAGAATGAGTAACCTGTGTACCATATGACTTCTGGATGTGCAGCATTTCCAATAAAATGGGGTCAAGCATCACCTTATACTCAAGGCAAAGATCGCCTCTGAGTAGTCTATATGAAACAGAATAAAGTGACAGTAAATTCAGCCGATCCACATAGGATAGCTGCTGAAGACCTTGAATTTTCTTGTGAGGAACTTTTGTGGTCTCTCCTATTGCTGCAGGTGCTTTGAAAGGTACATACCAAAAGGGGTGTTGTACTGAATTATTGGCCTAATAAGTGAAGAGTAATTCTCAAGGCAATGCACTTAATTATGAGATGAGCCAAATAGAATGCCCTTCTTACCAGTGTGGAAACATGGTGATCAAAGGACAAACACAAGGTTGTTGTCAAGTTAAGTGCCCAGATCTCTCACCACTGTGTGCATACTTACAGTATTGGCATTGATGTGGCAGTTTGCAGAAACATCGCTGTTAACAAAAGGGATGATATTACATTGTTTGTGCATTCAGTTTGAGGCCATGATTTTGGCACCATTCATTTGTTTGCATAAGACCTTCTTGAAGGATGTTGACATCATTTGGAGATTCTATCACCGCACCCAGTTTGCAGTCATCAGCAAACTTTGTCAGCCACAGTCCCTTGGATTTAACTCGTACTTTGGAGAAATAGATTCTGAACAGTATAGGCCCCAGGACTGATCCCTGTGGAACACCACTGGTTACAGGTCTGCTGTTGGAGGTGGAATCCCCTATTTTGACAGCATGGGTTCTATCAGTGAGCCAGTTCACAATCCACCTTATGATATAAGGGTTGATATCTAGCTGGGAGAGTTTGTCAATGATGCCGGAGTGAGGTATAGTGTCAAATACCTTGGCTAGGTCTAGGTAGGCTGTATGCACAGATTTCCCCTCATCCAGGGCCCTAGTGACTGCCTGAAAAAAGTCCACCAGGTTTAACAGCATGATGTCTCCTTGACAAATCCAAACTGGGTAAGATCTATTGTTTTGGAGATTCATCCATTCTTTCAGTCCAATTGCTCCTATCTATTGCCAGGACTACCTTCTCCTTATTCATCTCGTGGACATCTCCAAATGATCTGTGAACAGCATGGATATTAATGGCCTCCTGGAAGGAGGAAGCTTTTGCTGCTGCAGGGGAGTTTTATATTATGATCTAGTCTTGTCACGCCCTCCAGTGTTCATTAACAATGTCTGAGGGCTTGCCCCCCTCTGTGGACTACGCTTCCACTCAGGAAGTCTGTTAAATGAGCACCCTTTCCTCTAAATGACCATGCCCATCCCTCAGAAACCTGAGCTGCTAATCAAACTCAAGTCACCTGCCCATAGTCAGGGATTTATCCATCAACGCCATGATGTTGGCTAATAGAGGACAGCTTATTGATGTGATCTTGGATCTGTCTATATAGAATGCAGCTACACCAGTGAGAGTCCACAAACATGTACAAGAGGGCATTTAGCCTGTTTGCCCATATGCACGTTTACAATTTGTAGTCAACGCTTAGAAAGAAAAAGGCCTGCAATATCTGTAAGAAGTGCTATCATTCCCATGTGTTAAATGACAATGTTTCTAACACAAGTTTCCTAGTGAAATTAAATAATTTCATATGGTCACTGAGTTCAGTTATAAGTTTATGCTGTGAGACCATGTAATTCAATAGCTAATAATTTAAAGTAATGATAATAAAAGTTTCATTAAGAACAAAAGTACAGAAAAGTAGAGCATTAGAGATAATGACTGTGCTGCTGAATGTGTTTTAAGTTTGAAATGGGAAAACATAGCCACTGTGATTTGGCAAAAGTAATCTTTCTAAAAATGGGTGAGAATGGCAGGGAGACATCTAGTCTTCACGTATTACTTTTAAATTCCAGGTAGAATATGCTTAAATGTCTTCCTTTTATCTCTCCTTACTAGTTTATATGATCTTATGGCAACTGTACAATCAAAATCTATATTTTCTAATGCTACTTCTGTTTTATTCTTTATTATGTATTTAATTCTGGATTTCAGAACTTTAATGAGTTCTTTATATGCAGTGTTTCCCTAGCTCATTGTATAGTCTATGAAACCAATAAAGAGTCTTATATTGAATTAATTTTCCCATTATCTCATTTTGAGTATGTCCATATTTTATAAAGTGCATTCAGGCAAAATTTAAAAATGTTTTCCATAAAATGTTGAAGGAGGTCATTAAGCTAAAACCATATATGATCAAAATTACTGCAATTGTTCTGAGAACTGGGCTGAAACCAACTTATGGTATTAAAGGCTGGAGGATTTCTTTGTTTACACTGAATGTGCGAGAATTACTCCATATAGCAGGTAGCTTGAAGTATGGAAAATGACTTCTTTGGCTTATAAGTTTCAATATCAAGAATGTAGTTGACTGATCTTGTAAAGGGCTTACTGATATAATCCAATATGTATTTCCTATCACCCATTAAATCATCTACTGAGTTCTTAAAGAAATGTTTTACAGGGAGTGTTGGCTTCTTCCATGATACACATTGATGATCTGTCACACACAGGTATCTCTTTCCCCCAGGGTTGATTTTCAGTTTTTTTGGTATGTTATTTTATTTAATTTATTTATTTGTTCTTTTTTGACTGGGTTAGTCTCACTAGGCCAGTGGTCTTTTTTCAAGGATGATCCAACATGATATTTATACTGACTAGGGGAAACTTGGCCAGGTCACCAGGGAACTTCCCCTGCTCCCTTGGATAAATGCCATGGGATCTTTTATATCAAACTGAGCTGTCACCAACTCAGGCAAATGGGGCTTTAGTTTAACATCTCACTTGAAGTAGGGCACGCTCAGTAGTGCAGCAACTCCCTTATGCTGCACTATAGAAACATTACTAGAAACATAAAGCAAATACCTGGTGTAGGACTAAAACCTGCAGCTTTCTGCACCAAAGTGGAGTGTGCCACCTGTTGTGCTACTAAGACTGTCCACATGACCTTGATATTATCCCTATGGACTGAGTGTTCTAGACACAATAAAAAGTACAATGTCTAAGAGTAACCTGAAAGCTGGACCTCTCAGGAACTTGTAGAACACTATGCATTGTGGGATAATCCTCTACATATCTTTGTAGTATAAATTAAGTGTTTTAAAGAAATCTTGATCTCCAGATTGTAAAGATTTGGAGTATCATTGTAGAGAACCCCTGCCATTCTGCAATGTTACTACAAATATTGCTTTTAGGTTTGTTCCAGTAGGACATCATATTTGCGGAACATAGTCTACTCTGGATTGCCCTATATCTACAAGGACTACTATATGACATATAAATAATGGAAATCAGAAATGTGAATCCTGTTTCCTATGCAAAGTTTAGTCTGATTCTGCATAAACAACGTATGCAGTTCCACTGATCCTTTAATGTTCTCAAATCTCATTGCATAAAGATGAGTACATCTGCCAGCACTAATCCAGCAGTTCTGTTAAGCATGTTTGCTGTGCTAGTTCTTTAAATTGCCTTGTCTTGTCCCATTCAAGCCAATAGCATATGAAAGGTATGGCACAAAATGCTTTTGCTTCATTGCAACCTAATCAGATCACTGAATTTGTGATAATCAGTGCTGTGATTAATCACATTAAATGTGACTAAATGAATTTAGATGAACAAGAAATGTAAAAAGCTGCTTTTCTTATTAAGATAAAAAAGGCTTTCACACATTTATTTTTTCTTCTGACTTCAGCAGTGGGCAACTGTGATTCAGCCTGCTAGGAGTCAAGAATGTGATACTTAATTAGCTGACTTCTGTCAGCTATTAATGAGTCAAAGGTGCAAATTTCAATCAATACTTAGAATATAATGTTCAACAACAAAAGAGGCTTACCACGATAGCATAAAATCAACACTCGTTTAATCCACTGAAGTTAAAAGTAAGCGCTTTCACGTTGCCAGAACACTTCTTCAGACTTTAATGACTGCTATACAAAGTTGAATGTTTTATATAGTCACATGAACTACATCTATTTTCTTTATAGCTATAAAGTTTACAGTATAGCTATAACATTTTTAACGTGTATAGGGGTGGGCGGCTAAGAATGGTTTGAGTGTAACTCTTTCATTCAACATTATAGCTATAAAGAAAATGTCTTATATTTTTCCATTTTTCTGCTTTAAAGGTATTCATTGCTGCTGGTATCTATATGTTGTTCTGAGAATTTTTTTACACATTGTATATTATACCTATATATGTTTATATATGTATATTTTCATATATATGTACATATATATATATATATATATATATATATATATATATATATATATATATTATATGTATTATGTGTCTCTCATCTATATGTATTGGTTTTTATACATATCTTTGTAGCTTTGTTATGAGTATTTCTTAAGTATGCTATGCCTTGAATTCTTTAATTGGTTAATAGGTTTTATTGATAGGTGTAGTTCATGTGACTATATAAAACATTCAGCTTTGTATAGCAGTCATTAAAGTCTGAAGAAGCGTTCTGGCAACGTGAAAGCGCTTACTTTTAACTTCAGTGGATTAAACGAGTGTTGATTTTATGCTATCGTGGTGAGCCTCTTTTGTTGTTGAACATTTTACTTCTGTGGATCTCAAGAGGTTCTTTACCCAGTGCTGCTTTGTTCTGTTTTTAATACTTAGAATATGATTTTTCATTGAAAGAGTAGAGAATAAATGGAAAAAGGCAACCTGAGTGGATAATAAACTGTACACTCAATGAGTCCTTCAAAATGGCTGGGAGTGGGTGGTGGGCTAACAGAAGGGGGGTAAAAGAAGCAGCTAAAAGCTGCCAGATATAGAGTGCAATGCAATGTATGTCAAAATAAAAGACAAATCAAAGACACACTCCCACAATCATTTGGTGTTTTTATCAGACCAGAAAGTGATTATTATTCAACATGATAGTTCACAATATAATCTCTAAGCTGATAGCTAGGTAGGGGCATAGGGTGTCTGCTGCCCAAGGCACAAGATCTTAGGGGGCACAAATGGCAGATGCAGATTGTGCTGAAGTAGGGTACTGACATTCAGGAATTAATTTTGATAATGTATTTGCTGTCATGGCTTTACCACAGAAGTGTTTTTTTGTGTGGTACTTTAACTGTTGCAAACCACTTCTAAAAGTGGTAGCAAGAAGTCTGTGAGTAGAACATCTGCTTTTTTTTGGTTCTCAACTATTAGAGGATAACAACAAACGGTACAGGACAACCTAACTGCAGTTCTGCTGTCAGTGGTCAATGGCTAAAAACCTTACCTTTAAAAGCTTTGAAAAAGTTAAAAAATCTATGGTGTTTGAAATAGATGATATGCTATTCCCAAGCAGTCCAAGACTGGAGTTTTGAATGTAAAGTCCCAGCTGACATTGACATACATTGACATACTGGAAAGCATCAGTGAGAAGTTTGCATCAAATTATTATGCATCTGTCCTGACTAAAACCTGAATTATGTCCTGCATTCAATTACTGTACTTGAAAATCTTATTAATTCTGTGTTTTAAATACTATAGACTTTTCAGTTTGGTCCCTTTATTATGTGAATTAGTGCAACCTGGTGAACCAACTTTTTTTTTCTGTTTTGTTTTGTTTTGTTTTGTTTTGCTTCATTTTTCTGTACTTTTCCACACACACACACACACACACACACACACACACACACACACACACACACACACACACACACACACACACACACACACACACACACACACACAAATTCCCTAGTGTGTTTCTTGGAGGTTTGAATTAAACAAATGAGACCCCTTAAATGTTAACACCCCTTACAAGGTAATAAAGTATCTAGATGTATTTGTACACACCTAGACAGGCAACAATGGCAATGATGGATGATAACGAAAAAAAAAACATTTTACTTAATTTCTGACAAGAATCAATGATTTCAGTGGACCTTTTACTCTCTCCTAATAAAACATTCCAATTACTCATTAGAACTTTTGCCCTAATAACGGAACAGTACCCATTTTTCTTATGCATTGAAAAAATTTAATAAAAGAAAATTATCAAAAAGGAAAAGAACAAGATAAAACACACACACTACCAAGCCACAGTTACAGGCCATGTGTTAAAGATGCACCTCTGAAACACTGCAGTGATGTTTAAGGCTAAGGGCAAAACACTATTAGCCCATCAATAGTGACAGCTAAAAGACACGCCAATGGAACACATGGATAAAGCCTGACTACAGTGGAGCCAGCCTGGGTTTGAATTGTTGCTTTTATGACTGACAGTAGAGCAGGGTTAGGATGGGCATGCCCATCTTCAGGGGATGTTCATCAATAATGCTTCTTAAGGGGAGGCATGGTCCAAAGAGGGGAGTTGCACTTGGACATAGTCAACAAGTGTGTGACAGGTGGGGAAATGGAAAGTGGTTAAGGCATATAAAAAGAGCCCCCCCCCCCCCGCTGAAATGAAAGCACAAATGGCTGTGCACTCAGGACACCCTTAGAATCCATAACTGGCCCCAGCAAATACCGGAATAGTCCGGTGGTAGGAGGATGGCTGGTAGACCCAAAGTAGACATGGGCACAGCAGGCTGGGCCAGTGTTATGAGGTCTGAGGGGACCTAACAATTTTAAAAATAAGTGATAGGTGAAATTCTTTGTCTTTTCTTTCTCACTTGCACATCCACAGCATGGATAGAAGTGGAAGGTTGACTTTATAGTATACATGGGCTTGACTGCCATGGGCATGGGAATAAAGGTACTAATAAAAGGAAATGAGTATCTGTAGTTATCATTATTTCCTTTCAGCCTTGCTGAAATGGGACACATTTTTCACCCCAGGCAGGCATGATATCACTATAGTTAATGAAAGCATGTCAAACATAATGCTTGCTACAACCCAAAAATGATAGCGTGATTTCAATCAGAGTACAAGGTTAGCCATTCAACATTAAAGTGATACAACTTTATGCTGCAACTACAGATGTTAAGGAAGATGATCATTTTGTTGAGGCTCTGCAGTAACATTTGAAAATGGCATTAAAAATGATGTCGCTTTCATCATAGGGGAGTACAGCTGCAATAGCTGGTAGTTTTGGCCTTGAAGTATGAAATGAAGTAAGACGCAAACTAATTGAACTTTGCCAAGCCAATTCGCTATTCATACCAAACACTCTCTTATAATAAATTAAGAGAGGGCTTTACACATGGCTATTACCAGATGGTCAATACTGAAATCAGATTAACTATATACATTACAATCTGAGGTGGAAGAGTTATTTGAAGTAAGCAAAAGCAAGATCCAGAGCTGACACTGCAACGTTTACAATTAAGTTAAAGAAAACTGAAAGAAAATCTTGGTCAGTGCAATACAAGTTCAACAATTCTAAGCGAATATTTAGTGGAGGTGAAGCATACATAGATTTATGGCTTTAGATCTATTTGGATATGGCATTTAAAATCTAAGGAAAGAAGTTCATGACATTGTCCAGGAAATGGTATCAAAAATAGTCCAAACAGAAAGAAGAATAAAAAGACAAAATGACTGTCTATGGGGGGGATTACATGTGGCTAAGGAAAGAGGGTGAGCAAAAGGCAATCAAGAAAATAAAAAATATGTCAGAGTGAAGGGGAATAGCAAAGAAAGATAAGGAGGCGTATCTAAATAAGCAGTGCAAGGAGATGGAAGAAAACAGTAGAATGGGAATGACAAAAGCTCATTCCAAGAACATTGGTACTACAGATGACTTTTATGTAAAATGTGCATGATAGAAGATAAGTATGGGAGAGACTTAAAATAATCAGGAGATATTAACAACAGCTGGCAGGAACGTATAGAATTATATATGAAGGAGCAGAACATCACGGATGCATACAGTAGCATATTCTCTGATGTCAAGACAGACAATTTAGTAAGGCTTGCTAAAACAAGATCACAGGAAGTGATATAACTCTAGCCTCATTACTTAAAATCCTACAAAATGATACTGCTATAGTACTGTTTGGAATTTGCAAGTAAATGTGGAAAAACAATAATGGTCATTGGACTGGAAAATTCCAATTTATATTCCAAACCCCACAAAAAAGAGAAATGCTAAGGAATGCTCAAATTATCGAACCATTGCACTTGAGTCACATGCCACCAAAGTAATGCTTAGGATCCTGCAAGCAAGACCCCAGCAATATGACAACTGCCAGATATATAAACTGGTTCAAGACTGGGCAGAGGTACCACAGATAAACTGGTAAAATATTCTAGTATCTAGAGAAGCACTCATTCCCCTAGGATTAGGAAAGGATAGGACTCTGCAGACTTATTTTGTCGTGACTTTGTTAAACACAAATGCCTCAGAAGTAACATAAGATGTGGTGGAGTGTTGCTTCTCATTCGTGATAATCTTACCTCTAACTTAGTACAGACAAACAACTTAGAGGTATGTATTGTTATTGATATATGATATACATGATATATTGATCTTTAGGAATTAGGATAAGCCCTGGCTGCTGTCTGCAATGCTCCCAGCATCTAACCCATGCGTTACCTATTCATCTTGTGCTACCTGCACTAGTCTTTAGGAGCCTAAAGGACCCTCTCCAACTTATCGGAGGATCACCTCACTGAATAATCCACCCTACAATCCCTCTCCAAAGGACACCAGAAAATTACCTGCTCATCTTGTGCTACCTGCACTAGTCTTTAGGAGCATAAAGGACCCTCTCCAACTTATCGGAGGCTCACCTCACTGAATAATCCACCCTACAATCCCTCTCCAATGGTCACCAGCAAATTACCTGCTCATCTTGTGCTACCTGCACTAGTCTTTAGGAGCATAAATGACCCTCTCCAACTTATCGGAGGCTCACCTCACTGAATAATCCACCCTACAATCCCTCTCCAAAGGACACCAGCAAATTATCTGCTCATCTTGTGCTATCTGCACTAGTCTTTAGGAGCATAAAGGACCCTCTCCAACTTATTGGAGGCTCACCTTACTGAATAATCCACCCTACAATCCCTCTCCAAAGGACACCAGCAAAGTATGTTTGTGGAATAATTCCTACCAGAAAGATTTTCTACTATTGTACCTATACTACATGGTTAGAGAAAGTCCAGAGCTAGGACAGCCAGCAGCCTCTAACCCCCCCCCCCCCGCTGTACCTCATACACTCTCTTCCCATCCCCTTTTTAAAACTCCCTTTGTCCAGCAACCTTTTCCTTGTTTGTACTTAACTCCCTCCTATCAGCCTTGTGATTATCAGACCTGTCCACCAGGGGGCTCCCTTACACCAGCTGTTCTCTCTTGTCTCTTATGCCCTGACACTTGCATTAGTTTTCCCCTGCTCTTCCTTAACTACTATTTAGTCCTCTCACTTTACCCTCTACTTCTATTGTCCACACCCATCTCTTCTAGGCTTAATTCTCACTACCCTTTTCCCACATCTGTCTTTTCAAACTTACCTTCTGGAGTCAGTTGTGCTGATTGTTTTTTGTAACTGCATCTGTTATCTGTCTCCTGTACTAATCCTTAGTTTCAGTTTTACCTCTCCATTGACTCTTACTCTTCCTGTCCACTTTTCTCTCAGTCTGTACCATTTCTACCCCTCTGTTAAATTGCACCTCTACCTTGTACTGCAAAGTATCCCATGCTCCTCTCTGAAGTTGTCTCTCTCTTCCTCTCGGTAGTTGTCTCTCCCTTGCCCCTCCCACCTACAACTACTCTTTACCCCCTACTGCCCTCCCCTCTCCACCTTTATCCTTGAACTCCCATAAATACCCTGGGCCTGGGAGGGGGGGGCACCATCTTTTTAAAACTCCCTTTGTCCAGCAATTAGGAATTAGGATAAGCCCTGGCTGCTGTCTGCTCCGCACGCAGCATCTAACCCATCTAATTTGTTGCCGCTGTTCATGCCAAATGCTTGTAATGTTTTTGTGCCAAATAACCAATTTGTACTAGCTGCTGTGAATGATTTATTGAAAGTGTGTATCTTTAACTTGTTATATTTAAATTGTGGAGTGCCTGTGAATTTACACTGCTGGCGCCTTTTCGCACTTTCTGATTTAGCCCTATGAGACTGCTTGTGAAGGCTTTGCAAGTGTTGTTATAAGCTGAGATTGGTGGATTAGTAGCAATCTTCCCTGGCTTATCTATCTAGAGCTAAAAACGCTGTTTGGAAGTGTTTGATTGATCTCCCTGACTCGGCTCCCTGAACTCCATCTTCCATGTGGAGTTCTTGAAAGTGTTTAATTACTACTTGTCCTGCTCAGCTGTGATTGCTCGCACAGTTGGGTCTGAATAGTTTGTAGCGCTGCTTCTCATGCAGCTAAAAGCCAACATTAGGTTTTGGTGTACTACAACACCTGTTTAAACTTATTCCCTTAACTTCCAACTAAGCGGGCCTTTCACTGAGTGTCCCTTCCTACATATGGACCTCTGAAGCCTATATATGGTGGTTTGAGCTACACTAAATAGTTTATTTAGTATATTAAGTAGATTTGCTTATGTAGTGAAATAGCCTAATATTGTATATCCTTACACTAAACTGTTTAGTTTTGCTTGCTCGCTCAGTGGGTCCGATCAGTTACTAGCGCTGCCGCTCGTGCAGTTGAAAACCGACATTAGGTTTTGGTGTACTACAACACCTGTTTAAACTTATTCCCTTAACTTCTACCTAAGCGGACCTTTCACTGAGTGTCCCTTCCTACATATGGACCTCCGAAGCCTATATACGGTGGTTTGAGCTACACTAAATAGTTTATTTAGTATATCAAGTATATTTACTTATGTAGTGAAATCGTCTATTATTGTATATCCTTACACTAAACTGTTTAGTTTTGTTTGCTCTCTCAGTTACTAGCACTGCCGCTTGTGCAGTTGAAAGCCGACATTAGGCTTTGTTGTACTACAGTAACTGATTTAAACTAATTTTCATAATCTCCCATGCAACCGGATCTTTCCCTGAGTCTGCATGCTTTTACATGAGACTCCGAAGCATGTATAAGTTGTTTTTGACCTACACTAATAGTTTATTTAGTGTATTAGCATAGTGGTTTATTTGGGTATTAGTGTATTACTTGTATATTTTCACACTAAATTGTTTAGTTGTGCTTGCTCGCACAGTGTGCCTGAATAGCCTGCACCACTGCCTCTGTGCAGCTGAAAGCCAACATTAAGCTTTGGCTTACGAAAAAAAATGATTTAAACTATTTTTCTTCACTCCCACTCAAGCAGACTTTTCTCTGAGTGTGTTTGCTAATACATGGGTCCCCAAAGCCTGTAAAAGGCTTTTGTATAACACTAAATAGCTTTTTACCCTGATGCTCGAATTCTCCCCACAGACCAACCTTGTACTGCGTATGTGTTAGCATAGCATTTGAAGTAAATGTTTAACATATTGTACTACTGCTACAGTTCTAACATAGTACCTGTAGAAAAGGTTTAGCATGACTTACTTATTTTCTCCTAGATTTTTGGTTTGCTTACTTTTGGAATTTACTGACCTCTACCCTCATTGCTTCTATCATCAACGTTTTGACGTATTGGTATCAAAAGTAACCTAAACCAACAAACACAGGACAAAGAAAACAGAACTTTAATGAGGTAGCACTTGTTTTCCCTTCTAGATCATGGAAATCTCTGAACAGCAGGAACTAAATGACACCTCACAAGGTGGTTTTTAAAGAACTGGATAGACATGAAGTTGTGGTGGCTCTCTTGATACCCAGAGAGCATAATCCAGGTCTCAGGGCTGCAAAATCAATACCTGATATTATGCATTTTATTCTAGCCTTGAAACATGAATGAAATATTTGAAAATTGCAGCCATGTTATTTATCTTGGAACCTGCTACCTAAGTAGAGAATCAGATGTGACATGTGACATCAAGGGCTGGACAAATCTGGTTTAGTCTGATTTGATGATGTTAATCAGCGATGACAATTCCAGGAGGTATTAAGCAACAGACTAATGTGGGATTAGCAGAACAGTCATGATGTCACAGGGAAGCCACATGAAGGAAACTAATAATAAATCAGTTTTGCCATGATAAATTAAAAATGGAAGATAAATCAAATAGTGGCACACATACTTACTTTGGAACAGTTCTGTCTTTAATGTATAACTCAAGACTGAGACACGTGGCATAACAAATAAAATGCCCAAAACATGAGATATCAATGTCCATATCCTTAGTTTTTAATCTGTAATATAATATACAAGCATTATAAACCAGGCATTCTGCAGATGGTACTTGGGTGAATAAGCAACTTTTATTTAACACTACTACTTGCAGTCTGATGAATGCAGGAATTCACATATAGATATTACTGAGGTTTAATGAGTTAATGGAAAAATGGGACTCTGGCAACATAGAATGTGAAAAGTGTTACTCTTTTGGGTAATATAGTCTCCCTCCAGCATAACAGCTGAAGCACATATGTGTTACTCTTTTGGGAAATATAGTCTACCTCCAGCATAGCAGCTGAAGCACATATGATCCCACTGGCCTGTGTGTCATTTGTATTTCATGTGTCCATGATGCAGGTGTTTGCATTCAGGTGGCACAAACTCACATATTCATGGCAGTGCAACTGTCTATATTCAGGTAACATAATCTCACATATCAAGCATGTCACATGACATTCTAACCTGGGCTGAGTTTTTTTATGCTGATGTAGTGATAGGATTGTACTTCATTTTGCTTGCTCTGAAACCACTCTCTTTTCTTTCCAGTGCCTGCTCTGTGGAGCATACAATTACAGTGAAAGTGTTATCATTGTACTGATATGACACATGCTTTAAATGCCATGGTTTCACATCTTCCTGTAACACAGGCCTGTGTACTTTGGCACACTGCTGCCTGTATGGACATGCATTTTTGTCATGCCAACATGCACATAGCTAGATTTTTTAACCAAAGAACGCAGCCTACCAGTCAAAGGCATGTTCATATGTGACCTCTGCGGCCCCTCTTCTAGTATTGGGCTCCAGTAAACTTGACTGCACTTCCATATTTTTCCTAGACAGTATATACTTCTCAATGCACTAAGCATTGCATAGTACAGTCTGTGTACTTAGCAATGTAAAAACAGCTATCATTCATACTCTTTAGGTAGCATGTTTCCCTTTGCACATTCTGCATTTTCATGTATCCATAGCAGTATGTATCGCATCTTATGAAATTAAAGTTTTTGTTTTTTTTTAGTTGTTCTACCATTTTGCTTTGCATCACTTAAAATGCAGGACACACCACTGTTTCTGAATCTACCTGTCTAACTGAATTCTCAAATTAAGTAAGTACATTAGAACATTTTAATACATCCGTTGCATCAGTTCAGGTTTACGTTTAGAGTAACAATCACATAATCATTCATTTTATCCAGCCATCACAGCACTTCCAACACTAATCCATCTACTATTAACAGTAATGTTTTATCTTAAATGAATAAACCTTTTACTAACCACAAGTACTTCACAGCACTGCTAGCCAGCCACATTGTCTAAACAATTCCACTAGTGGACACAATGCAGTTTAATATCATATCAAACAGGGTCATCAGGACAACCATGGTAATACCCAAACCTCTGAAAGGAAGCCACCCTGCAATAGTGTTGTTTATGGCCTGCAGGCATGTAGAATAAAGAGGAAGTATCCTACAAAAACTGGCTCACATGAATAATTAGTTAAACAAGAAACATATCCTTACTGGTTGGACGAGGGAGGAACTAACCATGAGATTAATACTCTTATATGCTCAAAACAGTGATTGCAGGAGAATGCAAAATGTCACACCAGGTACAGATAAGAAAAATGCATTTTGAATAACTGAAATTAATTGCAAGAATTGAACATTATTGTAAATTAAATGCTGTGGAAAAGAACCCTGCAAGCTGCATTTCAGTAACAAATTATTACTGGAACCTGTATATGTCCTAGAAGTAATATAATAGTATAGCTCTACACATTTTTTGTAATGTTAGATGTCTTAGTAAGAATGCTAATGTCTTGGTAAGATGTATGGGTGTGTTGTTATGTGTGTGTGTGTGTGTGTGTGTGTATACATACATATATATATATATATATATATATATATATATATATATATATATATATATATATATATACACACACACACACACACACACACACACACATACACATATATAGGGTTCCTGTCGTGAAATCAAACATTGAGAATGCCAAATACCAGAAGGCCGAACATGGTAGTTCGAAGGGTGAGAATATCGAAGCCGTGGAAACCCAAATTCTTTCACAGGGAAAGAATTTGGTTGGCCGTTTCTCCAGATTCGGCATTTTTGGACCGGGTCAAGGTAAATGTACGAATGGGTAGTGATGGACTTTAGGGTTAGGGCACGGGTCAGGTAAGTGTGCGATAGTGACGGACTTTAGTGTTAGGGGGCGGGTCAGGTAAGTGTGTGGTAGTGACGGACTTTAAGGTTAGGGCTGGGTTAAGGATAGTGCATAGATAGTGGTGTATGTTAGGTTTAGTGTAGGTTTTGAAGGTGTTTGGTGTGATTGTGTTATGTGTGTGTTTTTCGGAACAGCAAATATTTTCCCTGGGAAAAAATTTGCTGTTTTGAAGGTTCGATGTTGTCCGAATTCGATCTTCCAAGTTCAAACTTATGGTGTTCGACATTTTGGAAGTTTGATTTTGTGATATAGACCCTATATATATATATATATATATATATATATATATATATATATATATATATATATATTTACACAGATAGATAGATAGATATATGTAGATATATATATATATATATATATATAAAAATGTTAGAAAAGTAGTGTGGCATTGTTATATGATGTAACGGGTTGTGTATGTTTTTCTTGACAGTTCTTGTCTTTTATCAATAAAAATATTTCAATAAAAAATATTTAAAGAAGCATCATGCTGTGAACTGCTTAAATCTGGCAGATGCTAGACTTCTTTCAAAACATGCTTTCCATAACAGTTATGTTAAGTAAAACATCAAAATTATAACACATTGTTTTACACATGCTAATCTCAGCATGTAAACATTTGCTATAATATATGCTGCTTTTTATACATCCTGTTATAAATATTGCTCTGGGTGCTACCAGTTATCTATTACAGGTATGGAGATGATTGCCTAAACAATATTATCTCAGGTTATATTTCCAGTCTTGCTGAAATATGTTGTCATATAACTTACAGTTAATTTTGATCTAAAGTATAATTATAGCCTTCTGAAGTTTGCCAGAAGACACTGTAATATAGATGGATAAAACAGTATAGTTTATAGTAAATGAAGTCACTCAAGCATATGTGATGACAGAGGAAAAGGTGCTCCCATTTTATTAGAGTAAGTCATGTGTCAAGGAATGTGACACTGCCAAAATAATATCCCAATCATGTAGCTCTTCTTCCATGAGGAAAGTAATAGATATTGGCTGCACAGGGAGCTAGTGTAGCAGTAGGCATCCTGCCACATGTGGGAATACACATCATTACATAAACTGTGCATGATTTTGGTTCACCTTGAAAATACAGTAATCTTTCTATTAATTATATTGCTGTATTGGATGATCTAGTTTGACATGGATGGCACTATTTATATTAGACATACTTCAGATGCATGCACTATCAAAAAATCTCTGACATTTGTGGTCACTCTTACTGGTAATAACACCATACATTAATCGCTGATAGCACCATTAGGATGTTTACACCACTAGAGGTGCCTGAACTGTTTGCGGCTCTGCAAACCTCCACTCCACTGTGATGAAGTGAACCTATGCAGACATCCAACACTGGAAGCACCTAGTATGCTGTCATCCACTCTATCCACAGTGTCACTCTTTATGACATGTGTGTTCATACTATCATATATGACTGGTGTACATGGGTAATACTGGCTGATCCACAGCTACAGTATTAGCATCAATGTTCATACCAGAGAAGCCCCAGTACCAGAAGTAGCACCCACATATTTAATAAGAATCTTATGATGACAATACCCTATATCAAATATAGGTATATTGTCTGTTGTAACCAGTATTGCTAATGTCATTAACATTAAAGTCAAATGATGGGAAAAATACATCTGTGTCTGGAGAGCACCTTATGAATGATCTAGTGTCCTGTACTAAGTTACTCACATCAAATGTTTTTCTTCACAGTCTCTCATTATTTTCATAAAACTGCAAAAACAGCATGTCACCATAACACCCATCCAATTGGTAGGAATTTCCACTGTAGATTTATGCAAACATAACATTCTATTCATGTTTAATATAGTATGCAGTTTGTACTTGCGTATACTATAATTGGCTTGTTGAATTAGAAAAGCAGTACAAATACATACTAACTAGTTCAAAGCTAAATGCCTAGGCATTAAAGGTATAATCTCTGACAATAAGAGTCACCAGCATTACTGCTCACAGACATTCTTTTCTCATAGTGAGTATGGAGGAGCAAGAACTGCTTTTGTGGAGTATCTTTGTAGGCTGAGTGACTTCACCATGCTGGAATTTCTAGCAGTATGGTGTGTGTACATAATGTTCCTCATTAACACTGATTTTTCCAGAATCAATGATGCAAATGATCCTGGTATTCAGGATCTTGCCACTTCTGCTCGATGGATCTGCATTTAATCAAACCAAAGTCACTTCACACTTATTTTACGATTTTGTGCTTAATGAACGATTATACCAAGCTGATTGGTCCACTTTCCATTTCACAACCTACAACAGACAATATCCTGTATCTGATTGCTTGTTTTCTGTCTGAAAGTAATAAATGTCATTATTGACATACTACGAATAATAATAAGTAAGCAAACTGTCTCAAGTACACAAAAGCATGCCAAGGGAAAACAAGATCATTCAGAAAAGCGTTTTAAGTTTTAAATCCTGACAGCAAATAACTCAGAATTGCCTGTTTCATAGAATTCATGTATCTGTATCATAGCATTAAATGAGCTGATACAGAATGCATTTTGTTTCATGTGGTTTAATATATTTCACACCCATCATGATCTCTCTCTAATATACAAACATATACACATATGAACACATACAATATAACGTGTTAGGGAGAAGTGTCTAACAGTTTCTAAATGTATGGCTGATCAGAGATACCCTCGTACCACCTTACTCGTGCATATTAAAAGACAGAAAGACACACAGAGACAGACATCTATCCCTTTTCGGGCCATTACCCTGACCCCAGCCCTAACATACAAACACTTATATACACACACTCAACCCCAGTGCTGACCCTGACACACAATTCTAAAGCATCTATCCCCTTCCCAGCCTTCCCAGCTCTTACTTTAACCATATCAACAAACACTCACACACACACACACACACACACACACACACACACACACACACACACACACACACACATCAAGCACAACTATACTCTTCCCAGCCCTTAGTCTAAATGTAACTCTTAGACAATCATGTGCACACACACACACACACACACACACACACACACACACACACACACACACACACACATCAAGCACAACTATACTCTTCCCAGCCCTTAGTCTAAATGTAACTCTTAGACAATCATGTGCGCACACACACACACACACACACACACACACACACACACACACACACACACACATACACACACACATATACATATATATATATATATATATATATATATATAAACATATACACTCATTTTTTATAAAAAAAATTGTATAATTGTATATACTCACACATAAATATATATGTATATGCATAAATCATCAACATCCTCCTTTTTCTCATTTTCTACATGGGGTTGGGGTGATGTATTAACTGCCACCATCTTTCTCTATTCAACGCCACTCTCCTACATTTTTTGACACTTATGTTTGACTGCCATGGATCTTCTCTCATACAATCCTTCCACCTGTTTGCTGGATGCCCTCATTCCTTTTGCCTTCTTCCTGTCTGTCCCAAATCTTCTTCACCAGATTGTCTTCTGGTTTTATACACATGTGCCAGAACCACCATTATCTGTTCTATTTTACCTTTTCTACAACTGGAGCTATGTTAGCTTCTGCTCTTATGTCCTCATTTCTCCATCTGTCCCAGGTACTCTGCCTTTACTTCCCAGGCTTCTGTACCATACAGTAGTACTGGTCACACCACTGTTTTGTAGACCTTACTTTTAAGTTTCTTTTGCATTCTTCTGTTTACACTACCCCTGACACTCTGTGCCAGTTGACTGCAGCTCCTCTGACTCCTGCTTTGCCAACCTCATTCAGACTTCCTTCTGTTCAACCACCCCTCCCAGATACATGAAACTGTTAACCTGTTCCATTATTTTTCCTTCTATCTCAGTTCTCAAATTCTTCTGACATTTGCTGCCATTACAACTGTCTTCTGAATTCAATTTTATCCCATGTGTCTGCCGAAGTTCTTTCTCAGATTCTGTCTTTATTGATCTGTCCTGTCAGACCTGTTTGATAATGTAGTCCATCACCTTTATAAACATGGGCAGTGGGCTCAGAGATGAAACTTGATGCACACCCATTCCCACTGGGAGCCCATCTGTGAGAATGAACACTGTTCATGCTGGAGTCATTGAATCCTTCTACATAGTCTGCACTAATTTTACCAATGATTCAGGGACTTTAAATCACAACAGAACTGCCCAAATAAGCTCTCTTGGGACTTTGCAAGAAGAAAAAGCACTGCTCCAAAGCCACAAAATAGTATTTTAATAAACAAATGTAAGCACTTTCGTTTCCAATGCTACAGAAACATCATCAGACAAACAGATACACTACCTCACATCCTTTAAATACCATAAAAAACATCACTTCCTTAAGGCATTAACCTCACTTCCTTGAGGAGGTGCAGCCCAAGTGCAAGGCATTTTATACAACATTTTATGCAACATCTCACTTTCTAAGAAAGGTGGTGCCAAAATGCAAGATACAAAGTTACAAAACTTACAGACTTACAAAAACTGCTTTGGAGCAGCATGTTTTCTTACTTGCAGTGTCACTTTTCATCGCTGGGCTTGGTTACTTGGTCTTTTGGGATCTTCTCATATGTTTTCTCCAAGTCTAGGAAGGCCCAGCTAGACTCTTTCCTAATCTCTAGCCTCTTCTATCTAACTACAATCATCAGGTCAGTTGTGCTGCATCCTGATGTGAATATGAACTGCTCATCTCTCATCTTATTTTCAACTACTCTTGTGTATTCATTTATCCATCACAATTTCCAGAACTTTCATGCAGTGTAACAGGAGTTTGATACCTCTGTATTGCCCATAGTTGTGAATGCCCCCCTTTATTCTTGAACACCGGTACTACTATGCTTATTCTTCAGTCATCTGGGATATGACTTTCTCTCCACACTGCTATGAGTATGCATAAGAATCATCCCCCCCTCCCATTTCAGCCAACATCTTTATCGTACTTGCTGTGATCTCATTTGAGCCTGCTACTCTCCCTGACTTCATTTTTCTTAGTGCTGCTCTTACTTTTTCTGTGGTGAGCTTCTCCTCTTCTTACATCATAAGCTGTCTCTGGGACAGTACAGCTTCTGTGGGGTTCTCTCCATTCAAAAGCTGATGGAAGTACTCCTCCCATCTGTGATGATGTCACGTATTGCCAGCTATGCCAGGAGAAGTAAGGCAGGGGATGTGCAACATATGCAGGCATAGCTAGCTGAAGTTTTATAAAGAATTATAAGTCATTTGTATATCAAACTGATTTGTACAAGTGCTTGCGCTGAAAATGCATTTGTAAAGTTGCTTGCATTAAAAAAATGTAACAACAGTGGATCCTGCTGGACAGAAAAGAAATATAGCTATATGTCAGACTGTATTGTAACTGCTGAAATTAATATATTTTAACAAATCATACTAGAAGAGCAGAGGTTAATATCAGTCCAGCTAACTTTGAAAAATAGTCTAAAATTAAATTACCTGATTTAGGCTATAATGATTGTATCTTACAGTTCTGATTGCAGCCACAGACAAAATGTCTGTGAAAACCAGGACTAGGAATCCTACTGTATTATCCATAGGGGTGAATTAACTTTTACCCTGGAAGAGTGGATGTTTTTGAAATGGTTCTAAAGCTTCCAGCTTCTATAACACATCTTAGCAAAGCTCTATGTGTGTGTATGATAACACGTATGTGCTAGATTCTGGTTCAGTTTCTAGTTAAGGGGATAGTGTGGTAACCAGAGTCAGATGACCTGATGTATGTGATGTCATTCTCTAAGCCTGCACTGAAATGATGCTTTAATACTAGATGAGACAGAAGTCTCAGGACAGTCTGTTTGTGAAACCTGACAAGAAGGAAGACCACTTACCCACATCATATTGCCTTGCTCTAGTAAGTGAACTAGGACACAATAATTATTTGGATCAGTCAGGAAAATATAGTGAGATTAGTTACATATTGTTTTTTTCTGTATCTGTGTTAATCTTTCCATTGGTGTAAATAGATTTTTTTGTATTTTCATGTTCTTTTATTATTTATTAAATATACTTAAACTTTTCATTGTGGCTGGTCTTTTAGAGAATATATTAACCTTTGAGAGTGCTTATACTTATTTGGTGACACTGTGGCCATTTCTGAAAGTCTTGCTGCATTGCTCAAATACTACCATTTGTATCAGTATTAATTTTACTAAGTATAATTTGATACCATGGTACCCTGGTAAGAGCCTTAGAGTAGTTGGCTTTGGAGTATCTACCTTATGGTCTGGGCAGATGGGACATAGCTGGTAAACATGTGTCAGTCCTTCCCAGGCATGTGTGTGTGTGTGTGTGTGTGTGTGTGTGTGTGTGTGTGTGTGTGTGTGTGTGCGCGCGCGTGTGTGCATGTATGAAAATCATATCTCAAAGAGTGTGTGTACCAGCTACTTGGAGCAGGAACACAGAGCACTGGTTTTACAGAGGAGGTGGTAGAGGACTTAGCTTGGAACACTTGGCTGAAGACTCAGCTCTACAGATGTGGTCAGTGTGGAATCCTATTTGAGGCCTGGTGAGAGAAAGGGAAACCCAGCCCCAGGACAGGAGTCTGTTTCCTGTGTGTTCTTAAGGGAAATTGTGCTTGGTGCAGAGAGCTGCATCTGGAAATACTGTGTGCATCTATCTTTGTTCAAAGTGAACACCCCTCACCGGTGTCAGTGGGGAGGATTGAGACTCCTTGATTACTGGCCAAGTGGATGGACATCGGATATTAAATGACATATTATTCGTTACAAAACTCCAGCTAGCTATGCTGGCATATGTAACATGTACACTGCCTTACTTCTCCTGGCATAGCTGGCAATACCTCACATCATCAAACCGTCTGCCTTTGATGTCCTGTTGACTGATGATAAGGTTGCTGCTGGGTGTCTATCTATGTTCTTCTTCTTTCTGTCTTTGTCTTGCCATCTACTGAATCACTTTCCAGGAGCTGGTAGAGTGTCTCTGATACCCTGTTTTGCTACTGCAGCTCCTCCCTTAGCCTCTTTGTTAGCCATCCAGTGTTCCTTCCTAACCTAGTCCATCTTTTCTATCTTCCACTTTTTCCTGCAATCCTTCCTTCTTTCTTTTCATGATTTCCTGAACGTCTGCAGTCTGTGGCCAGCTTTCCATATGTACCTTATTTCCATAGCTGACTTGGCCACATATATTTTATATAGTCATCATACATGTTTTGAAGCACTGCCATTCCTGTTCATCTCCATATATTTCTTCTTGTACTTCTTCTTCTTCTTGAGGTGCTGCACTTTCCCTGGAGTCAGCTTCCAAATCTTCAACCTAGTCTTTGTTGAACTTAGATCCTTCTCTAACCACTGCTTGCAGCTGATTGTGGCAATCAGTGGTTTATGCTGTGGGCCAACTCTTTCACTGGGGATACATTTGCAGTCACTGATTCTACCTCACAGCCTTTTTCTTACTAGGAGGAAATTTACCTGTGTTGCATGTTGGCCACTCTTGTATATGCTCTTGTGACTGTCTCTGTTGCTGAACCATGTGTTAGTCACCATCAGTCCATTTTCCAAACAGAAGTTTAGAATGGTCTCTCCTTCTTTATTCCTGTTGTCCCACCCATGTGTATCCAGACAATACCTATATCCTATTCAGTCTGTCCTGATATGTGCATTCATCTCACCCATTATCAACATCAATTCCTGTTGCCCTGCTCCTGCACCTGCTGTCTGAATGCACTTTTTTCCTCTTTATTCCAACCCTGCTATGGGGCAAAGGCTGAGATTATGAATAGTTACCTCTCATTACACTGGAGTCTGACTGGCATGAGTCTGTCACTAATTCTGATGACATCCCTGTCTGTCTTCTGAAGCCTCTCCCTCACCACATTTCCCACACCATTTCTAGCATGTCTTTCTCCTGAGTAATAGACTATAGATCCCAAGCCAAGTGGTTTTGCTGCACTGCTCTCTCATCTTGTCTCCTAGATGCATGGGATGTTCAGCCTCCTCCTTACCATCATGGTATCCACTTCCAAGTTGCATCCTGTTAATGAACCTACTTTGAGAGTAGCAATTCTTAGTTCATGTTTGGTAAGTCGGTTGGTTTTACATCCCACTTTTTGGTCAACAGCGCTATCCCAGGTAACCCAAACTACAGAACTGGTCAGCAGCTAGTAGCTTAGTGATCCAGGGCTTCTGAGCACAAAATGGAAAATAAGAGCACCTATACCTCTTCCTCCCACCATCCAGCATTAGCATGAGTCCTTGATGTAGATCAGGTCCTCAACCCGCTTATCACCAGCAAACATCCATATCCATTTTGGTAACATTAGTCAACACAACTGACTCACATAGAGCCATATATATTATACTGCTGAGTGTCAAGCCCTGACATGGATTACAGTCTGTACATCTCTACCCCCTACCGGGCACCACCTAGGGTCTGTGCTTCTGCCCCCAACTACATTTTTGTGTGAGTTTGAGATGCAATTGCTCAATACATTTTTGTAAGATGGGAGAAATCCCACAGAAACACAGAGCACAGAGAAAACATTTAAACTATGTAGAGGCATTGGTCACAGGTCAGGATCAAACCTTGTGCATATGAGGCAATGGCTTGACCATTCTATCAACTAGTCTTTTTACATGGATACATACTGGCTGGGATTTAGAAGTCAGGACTGCAATGTGCAATGCTGGTTTCAGTGCAGAAAACCACATGCAAACAAGGTAGTCCTTAGGATTACACTAATGGTGATTATGCATGTGCGCTTACACAGAACTCTTTATCACTACCTGACTAGTACAGTAGAGTGGGTACACCCATCATCACCACTTTAGTAATGCATGCTTATCCTAACCCTAACACTGCCCCTTACTAAATCCTAACCACATACATAACTTTAGAAAAAACCTTTCCTTAATACAAGCACTCCACAAGACAGCTCAGACACCCACTACAAACAAATACACTCATGTACCCACACAAACACAAGCACACACACACATACACACACAAAACATTACATGTAGCCTCTTACCTAGCCCCTATTCTAACCCTAACCTGCAAGCAGACATGCACACACTAAATCCATCCCCCTTACCTAGACCTTAAACTGACCTTTGCCTGCAAACACTCAGTCACACATTAAATTCATTCTCTTACATAGACCTTACACTGAAACTTACCTGTAAACACCCAGACACACAGTTCTCACACATTCCCACCTCCCTAATATAAACTCACTTGCGTCATTTGGCAAAACAGACAGTGGGCAAAAAGGACATTCGCTAAAATGAACATTTGTACAAATGAACTTGTAATTCCCATGTTTGCAGATATATACCTATAAATGCCATATTATAGTGATTATGTATATGTATATGTATATATATATATATATATATATATATATATATATATATATATATTATATAGCTAGATATAGATATAATAAAATGTGCTGTCCCTCATGATAAATGCAGTTCATTTGAGCTTTAAAAATGGACAATAATATGGATCCACTGCAATTTCCATGTTTTATTCCAGTACTAATATACAAGTCTAGACTGCAGTATTTATGCATTTCACTTTATAACAATGTGCTCGGCATTTCCTTATCTTAAAAAATGTTTTATTTGTTGTTAGACTTCTTATATTTTTTTACAATAGTACATTAAGTTATAGGCTTAGTACAGGACAAGTCTAATTAAAATACAGGTAAGTGGATCTGCATTTCTTAGTCGTTTCCTTATTAGTGAAAGTGCACTGAAATAAATACTGACGTATGAAAATGCATTTAGTGAAGAGGACAAATAGCCAGAAACACTGTTAGGTTGGTGCTAAGGAATATTTAGATTAAGGATATGTTTATTACTACTGTTTAAACAGAAGATCCCAGCAACATTTCATTTTTTTTTTGCCTAAAGAGGCTGAAATAATCCACAAAGGTGTGCTTTGAAAAGAATCTCATGATTTCTTCAAACCACTGCTAAAGTTAAGATGTTTTCTTAATGAAAGAAAAAATGCAGTTTGCCATTGAAACCCTGTTTCACCAAATGATCAGCAAAAATCAGAATATTAATGGGGGGGGGGGTGGTCATTGTATAATTGTAATTAGCCCACACTGGACCTTATTCTAAAGCATATTCAGGAGAATGTGTTCTTTTTCTAATTCTGAATACGACCACATTTCATCTGCTTACCAGGCTTCCTGTGAAATCTTGAAACTTTCTAACAACATGATGAATACAATCAATTCATTACCTATGAAGGCCCAGGGGTATTGTTCCGAAATATCAGTATATTATGACATTCCCAATACAGAACAAAGCACAGTTTTATATACCACGTTTTGAACAATTCATTTTTTAATATGCAATGAATTTTTGCCCAAAAAATGCTGTTTTTGGATCAATGAATAATTCATATTTAAATTATTAAAAGCTTGCAGACTACATGGGTAAAGGAAAAGGGGTCACAAGCAAAGAAAGCCTGCCACTAATGGCTATAGTAAAAAGTCCATGATGATAAATACATTTTGCTTCTCAGCACCTAGTGGTCTTATTTTGCTGTGTTTGACATTAGTATTCTGGAAGCACATATCACACTGCTATCTTGTAAGGTTCAAAAGCATCAATTTGAACTCTAATTGATCAAGATGTGACTATGAACATATGTATTACACAATTACTGAAGTGTAAGGATGTCACCAAGAATACATATTTCATAAAAAAATCTCATAGTTTCAATTAGGCTGGAATCTTTGAAGAAATCGAGCACAAGTGAAAACTGTATACGCAATAGATTGTATTTCTTCTCCAGCCTTCTTATTCTGTGATGTCTGTATCAGTTTCAAACATTAGTCAAGAGAACTGCTTATAAAATCTTTGCTGGGCAAAACAACATGGTCCCCTTAAGGCTGTTGTTTATCCCTGTTCACTTCTAAACCTAAAGGAAAATATTTCAAATACACATTATTAGCAGTTCAGATAGTAACTCAGTTGTGTATTTTCTTTTATTTATTTATTTTTTGACATGCTATATCTCAGAGAAAATCAATCAACATCTATTATATAAGACAGTTCTTTACACTCAGATGTAAGATCCATGCCGTAGCTCTGTTGCAGCATGCATATCTTACACTTCATATAGATCAGGTAACAGGTTACAGATCTGCAGCAACAACTACAAAGCTGTTAATTCATTTGTTGCATCTTGCAGACAAAGTGGACAAAGAGGCAGGTCGACCCTCATAACCCTTTAATGCACATTATGTCTCAACTTTAGTTTACCTTCACTTTTATTATAGTACTTAATACCTAAACACTTGCATGTACTAATTAAGAGAAGTAGAATGCTAAAATAAACAAAACAAAAAATATGTTAACAAAATATGCATGGTTATTCAATGCAAATCTGCTCTGAGAAAAAAATGAAATTACACAAATTAATAAACAAAAGCAATATGTAAAATATATAAATTATCCAAGTAGTTTTTCAAATCATATCAAAATAGTCCATCATAACAAAACAATGGTGGCTTCTAGATGAACCCATGCAGCAATAAAATAGCTCCAACTTTGCTGAAAAAAATCAAACACAGTTCCTGACTGCTTGACCACTCTGTCAAATCCATATTCCAAAATGTCTGAATACTCCAGGTCTGGAAAAATGGTACTGCTTTGCACTAACTGCTCTAAAACATTTCAGAACAGGTCAAAGCATAATACGGCTTGATAGTAACTTCTTACAATTCCAGATAAGCATTCACAAAGAAATTAGGGAAGACAACAGCAACCCTCCTGGCTGAGGTGATATCCAGCAGCAGGGCTGTTTTCCAGGTAAGAAGAAGAACAGATGCAGCAGGTTTGAAAGGCGGCAAAGCCAGCTTTTCTAGAACAAAGTCGAGGTCCCATGGACTAGTAGCTTTCCTTCTGGGGGGTCTAATGTGAATGACTCGCCTAAGAAATTCTCCCAGTAGGGAATGGGAAAAGACTGGAGGAAGAGTAGGAATGTGGGCCAAAGTGGTAGATGCATGAATTTTAATGGAGAAATAGGAAAGGCTTTTATCTACTAGACTAGCCAGATATTCTAGGATGGTAGTAATGTGTGCTGAATTGGAATCAAAGCGCTGCTTCTGGCCCCAAACAGAGAATCTTTTCCATTTGGCTGAGTATGATTTTCTTTTGCTAGACCTTCTAGATTCTTTGAGGATGTCCTGCACTTGCTATCTTAGGATAATGTTGCAGTTGGGTGCTGTGGAATTATCAAAGCTAAAAGGCTGCGTGTCTGAAGGTTGAGATGCACAATCCTTCCCTTGTTTTGAGTGAGAAGGTCTACTCTCTGAGGTAACGGCCATGGGCACTGATTAGTGAGCTTGAGGAGGAGAGGATACCACTGTTGTTTGGGCCAGTCTGGTGCTATTAGTATTGCCCTTGGCCCTCTTCCATTATCTTTAGAAGCATTTGAGGCAGAAGAGCTAAGGGGGGAATGCATAAATGAAGAGTTGAGTTCAAGGGAAGGAGAAAACATCTATTTTCCAGGCATATTTCTGTTTGATCCAGGCACAGAATTTTTCAGGTGAGCATTTTCCTTGTTGGCAAAGAGGTCTAACTGTGGGACTCCACATCTCTGAGTTATGCTAAGAAAAATTTCCCGATGCAGATGTCATTCATTGGGGTCCATCAAGTTTTGGCTGACGTGATCTGCTAGAGCATTTTGAGCCCCTGGAAGGTATTGTGCCATGAGGTACAGACCCAGAGAGTGTGCAGTTTCCCAGACTTGCATCGCTAGGCTGGGGCACACAGGATAAAAGTGTGTGCCTCCCTGCTTATTTATGTACCAAATGATGGTGGTATTGTCTATTTTTACGAACAGTACCCCGGTTTCAATTTTTCTTTGAAGGCCGTCAGGCCTTTTTGCACTGCCATAAGTTCTTTCCAATTGATCTGTCTGTCCTTGTACTGAACCTTCCACTTCTCTTAGGATTGGAGGTGTTGAAAGTGAGTGCCCAGGCTGTCTCTGAAGCATCTGTGGTGAGGGTTTCACCCTGTAGAATGAAACTGAAGGGAATTCCCTGATTTTGAGTACAACCCTGTACCCCCCAAGCAAACTCTTGTTTGAGACAATGGATCAGCTGTATCTTGGCCTCTAGAGACCAAGAACTCTGGCACCATGCATTCTTGAAGTACAACTGAAGCTTCCTCATGTGTAGCCTGGCCAGAAGAACTATGAGGATACATGATGCCATATATCCCATGGCTCAGAGAAACTCTGGCTGAGATGCAATGTTTCTGCTGAATTTTTTGGAAGTAGTTTGTCAAAAAGGAGACTTTGTTTGGAAGAAGGAAGGCTTTTTGAAGTGAAGAGTTCAGGGGTGTCTCCAGGAAAACTATTCTTTTGGATGAGGCAGTGTTGGATTTCTGGAGATTTATTGTGAATCCCAGGGAGGACAGGAGACCTTGGGTGAATTCCAAGTCCTTGAGGGGTTTTGACAGGTTCGTGGCCTGTATCAGGCAATCATCCAGGTAAGGGTGTATTTAACCCTCCTGGTCCTGCAGAAAGCAATTGCAGGTGCTTGCCACCCTTGGAGCAGTAGATAAGCCAAAGGGCAGTCCTGAAAACTGATAGTGACAGGAGCCTGCCCTGAAGTGAAGAAAGCTTCTGTGAGACTTTTGAATTGAAATGTGCAGATAGGTATCTTTTATGTTTAGTGAGACCATGTGGGACTGAGGGGTTATCATGAGTAACTGCTTGTGAAGAGTCAACATTTTGAACTTTGGAACCAGGAGAAGCTCATCTAGGTTGGACAGGTCCAAGATGGGCCACCAAGAGCCTTCCTTTCTGGGAACCAGGAATAGCCTGAGGTAGAATCAGAATCCTTTGCGTTTTTGATCTCCTGGAACTGGTTCCAGAGCTCCCTGAGAGCACAAGATCTGAATTTCGGCAAAGACCTCTGATTTTTGATTTTGTGGGATCTGGATAGCCTGAGTATTTTAAAGGCTCTTTGAAAGAGCGTTTGTAACCATTTGAAATACTGTCTAGAACCCAGTTGTCTGAAGTGATATGGGACAGTTTTGTTTGAAGAGTGACAGCCTTCCTCCTAGTCTTGAGTTGGGGGGAGTGGGGTGGATGAGTCAAAGCTGTTCTCTGGCAGGGGCTTGATACCTAGAACTCCCTTGCCTGGGAGCCTCAGAGGTCCATTGCCTGCTTATTTGCATCTGTTGATGCTGCCTATGGGTTCTATCCCACTGTGGTTTCCTCTGTCTACCCCTAGGCTGGGAGGGAAATGACCAGTGCTTAGCTGGAAAGTTTCTACAGAACCTAGGAGGCTGCACTTGGAGGAAGTCCTTCACAGTTTGCATAGACTTCACTTTGTCCTCAATCTTTCTGAAAACTGCCTGTACATTAGGGCCAAAGAGAAAGTTTTTGTCCAGGGGAGCATCCAGGAGGTTTGATTTAACATGATCAGGAAAAGATTGTTACTTAAGCCACACATGGCTTCTAATAATGAGCCAGTGGCAGCTGCCCTGCAAGGAGCTTCCATGGCATCAAAACCACAGTGTAATGAATGTTTAGCTACCTGAGAACTAGAGTCACAGAGATCTAGGAGCTCTTTGGAAAGGTTCTTATCCCCTAGGGAGGTGACTCTTTAAACCAATTTAAAATGGTTTGCTTATACTTGATCATATGGAATAATTGACTGTTGAGGGCCCTCATAGTAAGAGTGGCAGATGTATGTACCTTTTTCTTGAATCTATCACGGGCTCTACTCTCTTTGTCCATAGGTAATTCCTGGATGAACTGGATCTAGCCCCTTTCAGCCCCAGGGTGACCACCTATGGGTCAGCAGAGGAATTTTTAAAAAGGTGTTTGTGGGAGTCTTGTACCCTATAAAACCTGTCTGGTTTACATGGGGCAGGGAAAAAGGGGGAAAAGAATCAGGATTCAAGGAGGAATCCTGGAAAACATCTTCCACTATCTCTAAAATGAGGGGGAATAGCTAGTGGTTTGTGTTCAGGTAAATCCAGGAATTCCCTAACTCTCTTTTTGGACTGGGGATATTCCTGTGCCTCCCACTGAAAATTTGTCTCACAGCATGGAGGGTCTTTCCAAAGGTGAAATCCTCTGGGGGGAGGCAGAGTGAAGGTTCTGCTCTGAATCACACTCATCATAAGATGTATAGAAAGGGCCTTCTTTAGACCCAAACTCCTCTATTTCTGAATCTTCATCTGATTGAAAATGGTCTGGGAAAGCTAAAGAAGTAGCATCTGTTTTCCTTAGGACATAGGCCTAGGTGCATCCGATGACCCAGTGCCTGTCTCCCTGAAGGGTGAAAAATCACAAGCCTTGGTAGAACATCACCAGTAGAAAAATGTTCTTTGGAAGCAGAGGCTTGTTGTACAGCCCTGGACCCAACTGATGAGTCATATGCATGGCTTGTGTAAAAGTAAATGGGACAAATGGCATGTTGGACTCTGAGTGGGTCTTGACAGAGGCCTGTGTCACGATTTCAGACACCAAAGGGGGCTGGAAAAGCACCTTGCCTTCCTCAACAATCACAAACCTAGAGAGAGAGAGGCAGATGGCAAATGGTTGTCATCTGATGACCTAAGCTTTTGTTTTCTTTTTCTTTCTTTCACCTAGGCTGCTCAGTTTTGGAACAACAACCAGAAGCCACCATGGGACATGAGTGAGAAGATTCCTGATTCAGGAATCTTGCTATAAAATTCAGCCCTATGCCTAATAGCCCTAGTGTTAAAATGAACACAAAAAGGGCAACTAGGGAAGTCGTGGTCTGGACCTAAGCTGGTGACACAGAGTGAGTGAAAGTCTCTGTGTGGGATTTGCTTACCACAGAGGAGACAATTATTTACTTTATCTGACATGAGTTAAAGGAAAAGAAAGGAGTTCCCTAACAGGGTACTTATCTTTTCAATGATGACTTTTGTCTGGTGTGGAACAACCAATGCTCTTGAACACTGCTTCTGGCTCTGACAGCAAGAAAAAACTGAAATTATAATGCAGCCTTGCTCCCTTTATACCCAAGTGTACTGATGTTGGTCAGGGTGTCTGCCAGCCTGGGAGGTGGAAACAGTTTTCTCTGGTAGTTGGGTCGGCTTTCACGGCAGGAAATCCCACAAGTCAGGACGGCAACAGTGAAACATGAAGAACATCAACAGCAGCAGAATGTAGCATCTAGGAGTTAGAAAACTGAAAGGTCAGAGAGCTTAGCACTGGCAAGAGCACCTAACCAAGGAGCTGTATACATATGCATGCAGATATTTGCATTGTAATTGTCAAAGCAGAGAAGCAATGTAGTAAACTTTAATAAGCTGTACCAAGCTGGAGAATGCTGAGTACCAATGTAAATAGTAATATGCTGCAAAGCATCAAAGGCACCAGAGCACATCTCCAACAGCAAACTTCAGAAAGTCTGGCCATTGGTGGAGAGTATTAATGCTCTGCCTTCATTTTCTTAAAGGTGTGACTCTGAGTAAGTCACTAAATCGCAGAGGCGTTGGCACCTCTGGGATAAATCTGAAAAAGGTCCATGTAGATCAATGCCATACTCCAATTAACAAATGTTAATAAATAAATGTAAAAAGTAAAGTCTGCAAAATAGTGAAATACTCAGGGTATAAAAATAACATGTAAATCAGGACCAGTTTTTGACTGTAGTGAGACAAACACTGCTGTATTAAGAAAGTGCAATACTCTATCCATGTATACATATCACAGATAAATAATATAAAGACAGTATCACATTTAAGTTGTTAATAGTTTTATGGACAGATTCTCCTGGAACATATGGACACACTTTTTAATATATGCCAGATGTATATTGTATTAGATCATGCTGTTCTTTTCACAAGGAATACACAAGCATACATTAAGTATGTGAAAAGAGTGAGGGCTGAGGCATGCAAACAATATTGTACTTGTGTGCAATTTTCATACTCTACTGTTCTGATAACAGAACTGCATTATTTTTACAGGCACATGGTATAATTTCAAACTAATGCCAGTATATGCCAGACCTTGCCTACATTTAGATCATTCTGACAATTATTTTCAGTGTTGCTTCTCTAAATATTATTTTCCACTTAATGCTTATTATATTTCTACTACAGTTTTTTTTAATTCCTGCTTTAGATAATTCTGAATTATTTTATACTTGGTCTAATCCAAGAAATGTTTGTGATCATTTCCTCACTTTAATGTTCCACTGTATGATTTTCTTTTATTCCACTTTATCTTTTTGATTGAACTATTTCTGCTTGTACAGTTTTGTTTTCTTTATAGTGCAAATATTACATGTTTTTATAAAAGCATTTTTATTTGTTAAATTTATCCAGTACAACTTTCTTCATCTGATATCATCCTATCCATTAACTTCTAATTGACATTTTGTTCTTTTATGTTAAACTTCAAACATTAATAAATTATGCCATAAAATATTGTACTGCATGCTGTAGTCACTAATTTTCTTTCTAGACTGCTTTTAATGTAGATTTCATTATCTTACATTATTTTGCTAACTCTATTTTCCCTAATAGAATGTCATATTCCTATTGAGCTTTTCTTCCCAGACCTCCTATGATAATGGTGTCTATCGCGTCCAAACATCCTATTCAGGAAAATATACAATTACGTATTACTTCGAATCAACTGATATGCAAACCTTCTTGATTTCATTCTTTGGATGCCTATTTAAGCACAAAAACATATATCGCTTGCTCTGGTCTTAGTAACTGACTCAGTTTGCTTTTTTCTGGTTATGACACAATGCTAACTAACATTCTCTTGTGGCCAGTGGCACACCTTCCTTGATCTCACCTAAATGACAAAAAAAGATGTGCATGGTTGAGTGGACTAGCCCCTCCACCATAGTGAAACTTGATTTATGACACTTTTAACCAATAAATAACACAATTGTGTAGATACCAACCTGACCAGCTGTGGAAATGTGTATGTTATTTACTCATGTGTGTTTAGACCAGCTGTGGAAATGTGTATGTTATTTACTCATGTGTGTTTAGTTTTCAAGTAGATTGTATGTTATTTACTCATGTGTGTTTAGTTTTCAAGTAGATTGTATGTTATTTACTCATGTGTGTTTAGTTTTCAAGTAGATTGTATGTTATTTACTCATGTGTGTTTAGTTTTCAAGTAGATTGTATGTTATTTACTCTAGAAGCTAGGCACAATGATTTGAAGTTAGAAATTCCACTATGCAAGAGAAATCAAACATGCACCACCATCATAGAACATGCACCAGTGGGGAAGTTGGCCTGCATTATGGCCATATTGAAGAGATAAGGTAAAGGTGTACGAATACCAGACTACCAGGAAAATAATGTGCTTCTATTTGTAAATGTGCACTTTGGCAAGCAAGGGACTGAAGATACAGTCTTCTGTTACAGGCTTAGTACAAGGAAATGTATTTGAGGATGTCTTCTACAGTGTATGGTTTGTGTCAGTAGCAGCACCTAAGAGTACAAATGTGTCACTTTGGGTGAGTTGGAATGTCAAGGCACAAGCTGTGACCTAATTCCCATGAGTGCAGTCCTGTTCTCCCTACCTAGATGTGAACACTTATCACTAGTTGGTGGACCAAGAACTTTACAGATCTCCTTCAGGTCTGTGCTAGTGCAGATCGCATTCTTTTAAAGAAAGTTGTTCAGTTGTACCCTGAACAGTCACTATCCTTTAAAGATCTGAAATCAATGGAACATACAGCTGAAAAAGTACAATTGCAAATGTGTTCATTTTAGAACATTGAAAGTTGTTTGCAGTAATTGTTACTAGATTCCATTTAAGAATCAACGTGTTGCTCATTACAATTCTTTTAATTCAATTTCTCATTTCTTGCTTCAAAAACTGATTTGCACTGCCATTCACTCTAAAATACTGTTGAGAAAACACAATAAAATAGGGTTCATGATACAGTGTCAAGCCCCATCCAATTTGTCAAGGATCAAAATACTGTTAAGTAAACACCAAACTATCATAATATCATACGAAAAATAAATCATCAACAATAACATTGCAAAATAATTTAAAAATTATCATAAATTATTATTTTTGGATGGAGATGAACCTGCATCCCCAGTGCTGGAGTTTTGCCCCACACCCCAATCTCTAGACAATCTTCGTCTATGATCAAACAAAGAAAAAAATAAAAGAATTAAAATAAATTTATTGTTCCTTTTACTTGAATAAATACTCATACCAATGGCCAACAATTGCACATCCAGTGCAATGTAGCACCAACATTTCAAATCTTCAATTTTATATATGAAAAGTACTTTTAGTGTTTGGCAAAATGGGACATGAAAAAACACAGTGCTCCTGAAAAAATTTGAACTCAGCAAAATATATAACTTGAATTTGCAACATATTTGCATATTTGATTCTGAATTATATTATAACAAATCACATCTGTTATTGCCATACTGTAGTTTGTTTTGATTGTGGACTGCATCAAAAATGGTTAAAAAATAGATGGATGGGAAGGGGAAGAAGAGTAAATGTAAAACTATTATTCTCTACTCAAATCTGCAAATATGTGATGTGAGAGGTAGTATTACATCAGTGAAGTAGTACAAAAGCATGTGCCTGCCAGTACAAATGATGAGACAGTTAGATGTATGTGGCCATAGGTATAAGCTTTGTTAAAAAGGAATGCAACGCATATGGACTTTTCCTGTATTGTAGCATATGAATTGCAGTGAGCATGCTTCAAAACTGTCAAAAAGATAAGCTTGATTCACACTTTTCCTTCAACATTTTTATGGTTTGTACAGTCTGTGAGCTATACCATTTTTGATTTATTAAGTCACCAGTCTTCTATGCTACACCATTCCTTCTTTCTTCTGACTGCCTCAGTCAAATCACAGTGACAGTCACAAAGCAATCATCATTTAACTATTAATAAAACTGATAGTTATACCTAGATGGATGTAAATGCATCTCAGTGCTAATGTTAACCTCACACCACAATAACACTGTCATTACAGGGACTTTTAATGTGATTGTCATTCTAGTGACAAGGTCATAGTTTCTGGAGATAACTGTTTTTAGTTGACTTCTAGTGTAACAGTGGCTACAATAGCTAATCACAGATATGTTCTGGACATTCAGTGCATTCATCATCCTAAAAAAAAGTCATATACCCACTTCTTTTGAAGTTGATTGTGATGCAACACACCAGGCTGTCAGTTATAAATACTTGTATCTATCCAACTATAATAGTAGTATCTCAATCACACCTTTATAATTCTTTGCAATATATTTATCAAAGTATACTTGGAAAACCAGGACAAAAGAATCCCACATACTTCAATTTTGCCTTTAATGGTATAAATACTCCAATACATTAATATAATCAGTACAGGGAGATTTGATAGTGGCATCATACCACTTAATCTATTAGTACAGGAGATGTGTACAAAGCTAATAATAATAATAATAATGGGGGGGGGCACAGGTCCAAAATTAGGGACAGATTTTATAAACTTAGAAAATTGCTAGAATAACAGGTTTTGTGTTACATGCATTTTTGGAAGGATATGAAGTCTGAACCTCAGATGTCTGTCATAATTAAGTAACTTGAATCTACAATGATTTGCCATAAAACCACAAATTTTATGAGAAAGAGACCAAAAATAATTGTCAAATTTGTGGACATTCTACAAAATCTGAACAGTTCAGTGGTATAGATGACCTAATTCTAGTAATAAAAGCTTATATTTTCTTGAAATATTTGCATGATTTTATGATACAATGTAACGAAAACTCAGGACAGATGTATTCTGGAGATGTTCTGCATTCGTTGAAAGGACGTGAAGTCATGAACTGTCCTCTAATCATAAACAAGTAAAATGCGTCATACAAGACTGCAACTGTTAAATAAATGTGAAACCTGGTAAACATTTCAGCAAATAATGACAGGACAGTCAAGGATGAAATGGTTTCAGCTTCCTTTTCTTCTCTTTAAGGGCATAAATGCATGTTAGTGCAAAAGCTGGCAGTATAACATCCTTATTGTCAGTTAAAGGAATTTTGATGGTAACATTATTCTTATGACACATTATATATAATGTCACTTTTGATTAATGGCAATGCAATACAGATATGTTGTGGTAGTGTGGCAGTATAGTGATTCCCAATCCTGAAAAAAATGTAAATACCCACTACTAATGGAATCTGAAGCATAACAAATTGTGAGGGATAAATAACTATGCCTACCTATTCATAATTAGAAATATCTCATTCCCTCTCTGACATGCTCAGTAAAGCTTTCAGGAAAATATACTTGGAAACTTATTAGAAAATGTACGCAAGACTGCCATTTTAGCCTCAGGGATTTATTGTGTGTGTGTGTGTGTGTGTGTGTGTGTGTGTGTGTGTGTGTGTGTGTGTGTGTGTGTGTGCAATATTAAGAACCTCCCTGCAGCCATCAGGATTGCAGTGAAGATGGAATGGGGTGAATCTGAGCCTCTCCAACCAATTATGTAGGCTTACCTTAAAGGTGACAAGGGTCTACTTTGCTTGACATGTACTGGAAGTGTGTTATAGTAGTGGGGGATAAACTTGATATAAATCTGCTGTGTTAATAAGAGTTATTTATTTGTTGATGAAGGTTTGATTCTTTTCAGCAGGTATTTCAGAACCAATTTGTTTTGCTAATGAACTGGAGGTCAAGAATGGTAAGATTTTTCATGGCTCACAAGGCTAGACACAGATAACCAAGGATGAGTCTGTAAAAGACCAAGTCCAGGGAGATTGCTGCCAGTCTGTCCAGATAACTGCATATCTTGAGGCCATTGCTGTTTTAGTTAGGGGTTTCTGAGGTATTTCAAGTTGAGGAAAATATATATCAAAATATATGCCAGAAGGGTCATTATAAGAGTCTGATGAAACATGAGTAAAGGGGTATTAAGATTCCTTTAGATATAGAGGAGATGCCTTTGAACATTAGATGAGCCAGACAGAAGACTTTCAGACCTACTGTGGAGATGTGATAACCAAAATATAAAAAAATTAGCAACAAGAGTACCTAGGTCCCTTACAACAACGTCTGACTAGAGGGATGTGCCCTTGTATGCTATGATGTGGTAATTTTTGTTTACAAATATGAACTATGCTACTTTTTTAATTTAATTCAAGACCATTGTCCTTGCGAGCATAG
Source organism: Protopterus annectens (assembly GCF_019279795.1). Taxonomy (NCBI): domain Eukaryota; kingdom Metazoa; phylum Chordata; order Ceratodontiformes; family Protopteridae; genus Protopterus; species Protopterus annectens. The sequence continues at coordinate 1,491,308,833 of NC_056725.1, read as the reverse complement.
TCTAGCCCATATTGTAGCAATTTTGCGACAAAAGAAGATCAAATAACAACACCAAATAAAGATCTGTCTGCAGACTTAGATAACCTTACCTCAGGAAAAGAGTGTAGGCCTGAAGCTCTGAAAAACTGATGCCAAATGGGAGATGGCCCATTCCTGATCCCTGTGATAAATGAGTGCTAAATGTTTTACTTGTTGAAGTGACACCTCTGACTCTTACAACATGGGTTCTATCTGTCAAACGTTTAGCTATTTACCCCACACTAGTTGGATGTATAGTCATATTCACAAGCCTGTGAATAATGCCTACATGGGGAATAATTCAAAGGCTTTGGTAGGTCCTTGTGCAACTGCTATCCATGACTGTTGATTTTTTAAAGCAAATAATGGAGTTATAGACATAGGACCTGACTTTGATAAAGTTGAAATGATGATGGTCAAGGATTAAGACATTTTCAATGGCCAAATTAATGAGTTTTGAGATAATGCATTCCATAGCTTTACATATAAGGCTAGTGAGACTAATGAATCTACACTAGCCAGAGTCCATGGTTGGGCCATCCATGTATAACAACATTACAATGATTGCTTTCCAGACTTTGCTTATATAATCAGTGGAGGAACGTAGAATAAAGAGGTTAAGTAAGGGCTTTAGTATGCACCATATTTGCAATATTACAGCCCAGTCAGATGCAGTATGTGCCATATTTGCAATATTACAGCCCAGTCAGACCCAAAGGAAACAGCCAATATCCTACCTGATAAATTTAGTACAAATCATATTCCAACCCACAGTTATAGCATTCCTTATTGTGGACAAGGTCTAAATATTCTTGGGTGTTAATTATTTACTTTCTGTAGTAGTTATAGAAAAAATATCATCTTTCAGCTTCCTATGTCCTAGAATCCCATAGCTCCACTCTCTAGTTTTAACATTTAACATATTTTTTTGTATCCCTTGTTTAATCCAGTTTAGTACACAGTTTGATACTTACTGGGACACAGGTATGAATGCATGCACTTCTCTTGTAATATACACTTTTGCCTGTTAGCATGGTAACCTAGGGCGGTGGGCCTAGGATCTTGTTTATGTATTGCATATATTTTAGGCTATGAAAATATGTACCTTGCTTCCCATGCGCATTTTTCTTACTTTTTATAGATATTTATGTTTGCCACCAATGTTTTGGCCAAAAATACTAATCACAGTAAAAATTTTGAACTCAGATGTATACTTGCAATTTCTGAACTAATTTCTAGCTAATCATTAGGTGTACACATCTGGGGCATTATTTAGGCACTGATTTGAAATGACACTACATCTATATATATTAAAAAATGTCTACATGTCTAATCTCTTCCATGGGGACAATACACTTATCTATTTTTTGTTCATAACACAGACAGGGCTTCTACTTACCAGACTGTCTGTGTCATAAGTGTTTGAGGAATTGATCATTACTGCTTGAATTTTAGTTACTATTTACCTTTTTAAGCCTATGTTTCAATTTCCAAACTTTTACATATCTTGTTTATGTTTTTGACTTATTTACTGAGGACCTCTGGCATTGACAGTACCTTAATCCATTCAGGCAGGCATATTCCACAGCTTTTGCATCCATTACAGATCAGAATGTTTTTAGATTGTTCTCCGATCCCACAGTAACTGTGCTTAATTTACAGCTGGTTCCATCAGCACATTCATGGATATTGTTTACTAGTACATTTGTATTATGTGTTTAAAAGTGGATCTGATCTCCGAGTTAGGCTTCCTTCAGATCTACTGCTAGAATAGCTTGAAGAGATGGGGTTTGGGTCCAGGTTCAAACAGTGGAAAAGAAACCTTATACAATGAACACACAGCAGACTATATACAATGAACAGGTACATAAAAAGAAAATGGCTGAAGAACAAGGAACCATTCACAACTGCCTGCTCTCCTCAGGCCTGATCATTATGGAGATAGAAGCTCTGACCAGAGAGGTAAGGGAGAAACTAAAGTAAAGGAAACAGTAAGAAAGAGAGACTTCATGCTTCCTGCTGTTCGTGGGCAATTTCCCACTTAGAGCAGATCTAAGGGGAAACTGTTGAAGTGGTGTTGGATTGTTTCAAAGAGTTTTCTCAAATTGCAGGTAGAGCATGTAAGTTAGGGAAGATGGTGCAGATAAAACTGAGGGAAACCCAATAGACACAGTCAAGAACTGGGGTCAGGAGATTCCAAGCAACCCAGATGCAAAGTAGCAAAGTAGCTAGGACTAGATATGAGGGGCACTATGATACAAGAACAGGGATAAGTTCATCTGAGAAGGTAGAACCCTGAGATTAATGCGAACCAAGAAACAACTTAAAGAAGAGGGTACAACATGGGTAGCCCCTAATTTTAAATAGTATGCAGCAGCTCTTAACATCAGTCAGTGGTTGTGAAAGATCAGTTTGCCTAACCAAGACTGCAACAGTGAATACTCTCTAACATCTACATTTATGGTAAGTGTATAGAACTGTACTATATTCTTCATGTTTTACTGTTACAGTCATCACCTGAGGGAGTATAAGGAATAAATCATAATATGAGGGGAATCCAGGGCAATAACACAAAGAACTGCAAGTAAATGGGAACTAAAACAATCTGGAGGTGGAAAGAACTAGCTTAGACTCCAGGAGAAACGTCATTAGTGACCTCAGGCTCAGACAGGGAGAAGAAAAACACTGAAGAGCTGAAAACTACTGGGACAAAGATGGTGTCTTAAAACAGAATAGAAGTTACAATGGATAGACACATTGATGTAAGAAAGAGTAAGTGAAAATAGGAAGGGGAAATACAATGAGCCATGCAGATGGGGCAGTGTGGTGAAGCCACTAGATGGTCAAGAGAAAAAACAAGGAGAACAGTAGAGTTGATAGCAGGAGAAGAAAGCCAATTCATCACAGTAATAGCACCTGAGGACAACAAGAAGAAAGAATTTTAACTGCAGAAAGTAGGATGTGGAGCCTTCCCTTGCAGTACCTTAGTAATGGCTGTTAACCATAAAAACCTTTGCATAATACTTCCACTACACAAGACACACTCAGACACAAAAATACACACGCACATATTAATAAAACTACATCTATCCCCTTACCTAACCATACCCTAACACTAAAATTCACGCACTCACACAAACATACAACACCTGTCTCTCAGCTATCCCCAACCTTAACCCTAACTCACTAACACATACACAAACATTTTAATCCCCTTGAACCCCACACACCTGTCTCAAAAAAACACACCATCACATTTGGACCACTCAGCTATCCATACCATTGACATTAAATACCACCTTTAATTTTGTGGCCCAAACAGACATTCGACAAAATGCAGGGGACCCACACACACACACACACACACACACACACACACACACACACACGTGTGTGTGTGTGTGTGTGTGTGTGTGTGTGTGTGTGTGTGTGTGTGTGTGTGTGTGTGTGAGTGTGTATGAATTTTTTCTTTGGTTTCTGTAATGATGTTCACTTGTAATGCAAGTGCTTGTCACCTTCTGTTGCCATATTGCAGCTGTCAATGTGACACCACTATCCTTCCCATATTAAACTATACCATCTCTTCTGACTAAAGACAGCAGTAATTTTCTCAGTATTTTGTCAGAATTCCTTCATTCACCGTAAATAACATTATGGAGCAGTGAGGTTACCTGCAAAATAAACAAGTAATAGCAAATCTGGAGCTTGAATTCTATTTATTTTTCTTCTTTATAATCTGGCAGTCCTCTCAAAGAGATAGTAAAAAAATAGGGCAAATAGAATTAGGGAAGAAAATTAATTCACAGAAAGTATGTTTTCCGTTGAAAAGGCTTATCATCTGGTAAGCCCAAATAACAGATACAAAATGAAAAAAAAGATAAGTTCTGTTTCCACTATGTGTACCACATCGTACGTCTGTCTGGGTTACCCTTCATGTTATTATTTTACTTTCAAACCCCTCATCTTTTTGTTAAAATAATATTGCAATAAAATAATTTTTAACATCGATTGCCCTAATTTCTTTATTTAACTTTCAAAATTCAAGTTGCATGTCGAAGCTGATATTGCATGCTAATCCTGTATTGACTGTGCATGATTATGTATGATGCAGGAAACTACATTAAAACACATTCAATCTGTGATTACTAGTATTGCACATCCAAAATGGAAATCATCTTTGTTCAAGACTCTGAGAGGTGTGACATACAGGTTTTGCATCAAACAAGGAGAAAAAACACTTTTTATTTAAACACTGCTAAAATATTTTAAGTTCCACTTATAACAACCAGTATGGTGATAATTCTTTGTAGTTTTCTGCTTGTTGTCCATGTGAAGATGGGTCAAGGCTACCAGCCTAGCCAGATAGAATTTTGTAGATAATTCTGTCATTTGTAAATAGTAATGTAAGCCACAGGCTTGTTCTCTTAAATGTGATAAGACTGTATTGGATGTTGAACTGAAAAAAAATTAACAACAGTGCACTCTGCTGTAAGAAAGCTGACAAGTCAAGCATTGTGAAATTCTTTGATCTAAAACTCGGAGCTGAGATGTCTAGAGGGAGGCATTTTCCCTATTGTTTGGAGGTCAGAGTTAATGGCTAGAATTTACATGTATATTTTTTTTATTGCCTGACGTCCGGACCAGCTGCAAGATCAAAAGGCCTATTAACCTCTGAGTTTCTGTTAGCCTGGAAATCAGAAAGAAATTATGTATTCTAAAATTATTCAGTATTACCGTGTTATCAATTTAAGGGCAGAAAGAATGAGAGCAATTTAGCATTTGTCTTGAGACCATCCAACTCACTATCACTCTGCCTGTGTTCTACATCTAAGTTTATTTTAGAACTGTTTTCTCTTAGATATAGCTAGGAACTAGGAAGATTAGATTAGTTTTTTTTCTGTATTGATATCAGAACTTTTCTACTGTATTATTTTAAGTATTTCTCTGTAATCTCTGAACTCTTGACTAACACTGTGTAGTAAGAAGTATTGTCTTGTGTTTTTATTATTTATTAAATATATTTAAACCTTTCAACTATGGCTGTTTTGTGTAGATATAATTTAAGCTGTAAGAGTACACTGCATGTATTTAGTGATATTTTACAAAGCCACTCCAATAGCCTTGCTGTTCAGTCACACTTACCATTTTGATAATAATATTGCACAGTATAATTGGACACCCTTTCATGAGGGCCGTTTAGTAGCTGATAAATATTAGTGGGTGGTGGTAAAGGGTACTACTGTATAGTCTGGTGAAAAGGGGCACAGCTGGAGAATCTGTGCCAGCCATCCCCAGGAGTGTCTTTGTGGTTTTATATAACTCTTATCTCAATGTGTGTGCATATCAGCTACTTGAGCAGGGTCAGAAAGCACTGGTTGGACAGAAAGGGTGCTGGAGGTTTTAGCTTGCCCACTAGACTGAGATCTGGACCCTATAGCTGTGACAGTGGGGAGTCTTATTGGGGACTGCGAGCGAAAGGGAGAAACCAGCCCCAGACTGACTGTGATAGCTGTGTGCTCTTAAGGGAACTTGTACTTTACTGTGTGTGTATTTATTATCCTTTACCTACATGGGCTCCCCTTACTGGTGTTAGTGGTGAGGATTGAGGCTCCTTGATTGCTGAGCCAATGCACGGGTGTCACATATTAATTGGTGGCAGTGGTGGGATATCCACACCCCATATTAATTGGTTGGCAAATACTAATTGACTTGTAGTGGTGTGGGTAGTCTGAATTCCTGTAGCTTGTGTACAGTGATCACTGAACGTGTTTTCGTACTCTAAATCAGCCCTGCAGTGAATACTCAGAGTTCAGATCACAATTGTTTTATTTCTTTTGTTACCTTAGTTAGTTCGGGAGAGCAGGCAGCATGTCAGCAGAGGAGTATAGACAGCTGACAAGGAGCCAGTTAGCTGAGATGTGCCAGGCTAAGGGACTGGTGCATGGAAACCTGACTAAAGGAGACATGATTGCAACTTTGGTCACAGCTGCATCAGAAAACAGCAACTAGGAGGACGATCAGACTGGCAGCGGAGATGTACCATACTCAGAGAATGGACAGCTCAACCTTTCTATAGAAGACTTAAAAGTCTATCTGGAGCTAAAGAAACTTGACTTGGAGGCCAAGCATGTGGAAATAGAAGCAGCAGAGAGACTGAGGCATCTAGAGAGTGAGGACAATGAGAAACTGTGATGTTTGCAGGCTGAGGAGAATGAGAAACTGCTACACCTGGAAGCTGAGGAAAATGAAAAGCAGAGGCAGCATGAAAAGGAGATGCTGACTTCACCAGAGTCATGAAGGTAATGGGGAAGGGAGTAACCAGACCCTAGAAGCACAAACAGTCAGTAAAGTTCTTCTGCAGTTTACAGAGAGGGATAATTTTGATAGTTTCATTCATATGTTTGAGAGGGTGTGTAAACAATATGATGTTGTCCGAAGGCTCTGGTTATGGTCCTGACCCCCTTACTCCATGGTAAGGCTGTAACTGTGTTGTCTAAAATTTTTGATCAGGAATGTTTTGATTATACTACTGTAAGAACTGCTTGTTAGAATTTTTTAAGCTAATACCTGAAAAGTATAGGAAAAAGTTTTGTGAGCATAGATACAAGGCAGATGAAAGTATGTGTGGATATGTTGCTGAACTGAGCACTTATTTTCATAGGTGGGTGAGTAGATGTCAGGTCACCACTTTTGAAGGGCTGGCAGACCTTTTGGTGAGGGAACAAGCCCTTAGCACTTTGCCAGAGGACATGAGGATCTGCTTAGCTGATAGACAATGTGTTACTTCAGAAGAGAAGGGAAGAAGGGAGACATATACCTAGCAAGCAGGGCATCTCTGCAGAGGAAAGGGACCCCCAGTACTGCTCATGGGTCTAAAGGAACCCATGGTGGGCAGCACAGACTGCCACAACAGAATCTGCCAGTAGCAGGGGAAGCCACTAGTCCAGGTAAATATCCTAGACCTAGGGTTAAACATTTTGAATGCAACCACTGGGGCCATGTGACATGCAGATATCCACCGAGGCAAGGTAGGGAACAAAATGTGAGAGAGCCAGTAATTGGGTAAGACAAAATGCCCATAGTAGGTTGTCTTGAGACAACAAGGGTAATGAACAACAATCCTGCAGATGTCCTGATAGGGAAGGATTTAGGTGAGGCAGTACCTTATCCTTATGCAGTTACACACAGTCAGGCTAGAACACAAGCATGTGGGCATGGTAGCCTGGGGGAGACCTAGACAGACTGCATACTTGCAGCCACGACTAGTGAGGTGGTTACTTCGGGGAAGAAGCTACTCTGTAGCAGTGAGACTGAATGTGAGCCACAGCTGCTTGTGGGTAGTGATGTTCCCTTGGAGAGAGTGACTACAAGGGCAGAGGTGAGTAGTAGTATCCCAGGCTGAGAGTGAAGCACCACTGTCAGAGGATGCCAGACTTCCTGTGGAAGAGGAGCTGGGAAGGGTTACAAAGTGAGAGTTGAGACAGGCTCAGTTCTCAGACCTTACATTGCAAGGTCTGAGGCAGGTAACTAGTGAAGCACCTGATTCTCAAGGGAAGGGGGAATCTGTATACTGTGACAAAGGGTTACTGTATAGAGAGTGGACCCCTGAGGGAGAGCTAGAAGGTGAGAGGATGCAGCAGTTGGTAGTGCCTAGAGCCTATCATCTGGCACTTCTAGCCATAGCCCATGATATTCCCTTTGCAGGTTATATGGGAATAAAACATACAAAAAGATGTATTATGCAGAACTTCTATTGGCCTGGAATTTCCAGAAATGTAACAGGGTACTGCAGGTCCTGTGAGCAGTGCCAAAAGGTAGACAAGACAGGAGACAAGGCGAAAGCTCCTTTGACATTTTTGTTTGTGATTGAGGAACCATTTTAGAGGGTAGCTATGGATATTGTCGGGCTTTTGAGTACCCCAAGTTCCACAGGGAAAAATATATCCTAGTGGTAGTGGGTTGTGCTACATGATAACCTGAGGCAGTGGCTCTGTCCTCCATTGAGGCAGAAAAGGTGGCAAATGCTTTGATTTTCAGCAGGGTAGGTTTCCCAAAAAAAATACTGAGTGACAGAGGTGCCAATTTCATGTCAGACCTGCTGGCTTGTCTGTGGAAGCACTGTGGGGTGAAGCACCTGAAGACCACCCCTCTGCCATCCCCAGACCAATGGTCTTGCTGAGAGGTTAAACTCTACAATCAAGTCCATGCTACAGGCATTTGCAGACCAGTTTGTGAGGGAGTGGGACAAATATTTGCCCCATCTGTTGTTTCCCTGCAGAGAGGTTCCCCAGGAATCTACAGGTTTTTCACCCTTTGAGTTGCAGTATGGGCATAGGGTGAGGGTACCTCTGGATATAATTCGTGATGAATGAGAAGGTGAGTGTGAATGTCACAAGGAGTTTGTTGTGGCATATGTCCTAAACCTCAGGACAAGGCTCAAGGAACTCATGGGCTTAGCCCAGGAAAACCTGGCAGAAGCCCAGCAGCAGAAAAAGGTCTGGTATGACAGGAATGCTCGAAATAGAGAGTATGCTGTATGGCAGCAGGTAATGGTTCTCATTCCTGTCAGACACAACAAGCTGCAAGCAGCTTGGGAGCAGACCCTACAAGGTAATAATAAAGGAAAGTGATGTTAACTACATGGTAGAACTGCAAGGTAGGAGGCAGGGGACAAATTGTACCATGTTAACATGATGAAAACTTACCATGATAGGGAGCCCTTGTGCTGAGTATTTGCTGTAGCTTGCAGGAGGAGTCTGAGGGAGATCTGATGACTGATCTCCTCAGTGAGGCTCGGGCAGACACCTCAGTGGAAGGGGTAGCAATGTCCCAGCAGATATCTCCTACCCAAGTTCAGGAAATCTGAGCAGTGTTACAGGAGTCTAGGGACATGTTCACTGGGAAACCAGGGTGCACCAACCTGGTGCAGCACCAGATGGATACATGACCCCAAAGGCCTATTAAGCAGGCCCCTTATAGAGTGCCTGAGAGAGTCAAATAGACTCTGAGGGAGGAGATACAGGATATGTTGGAATTAGGGGTAATTCCAGAGTCCAACAGTCCCTGGGCCTCCCCAGTGGTGCTAGTGCCAAAGAAGGATGGCAGCACCAGGTTCTGTGTGGACTACAGGAAATTAAATATTTACACAGAGTCCGATGCATACCTCATCCCTAGGACAGATGAGGCCCTAGAGCAGCTGGGTGGGGCTAAGTATCTTACCACCATTGATCTTACCAAGGGTTACTGGCAGGAGCCCTTGACTCCCAGTGCTAGAGAGAGGTCAGCCTTTGTGACTCCTTTTGGCTTGTATGAGTTCACAAAGATGCCCTTTGGGATGAAAAATGCCCCAGCAACTTTCCAGGGGCTGGTAGATCATATCCTGGCAGGAGCAGAAGAGTTTGTCCTTGTGTACCTAGATAATATTGCCATCTACAGCCATTCCTGGCAAGAGCACCCTCAACAAGTCAGGGAGGTGCTGGGCAGACTACAGAGAGCAGGGCTGATCATTAAGCCCAGCAAATGTCAGGTGAGTATGGCAGAGGTCTCCTACCTTGGACATAGAGTGGGGGGTGGTAAGATCAGGCCAGAATCTGCCAAAGTGGAAGCCATTCAGGCATGGCCTGCACCTGTTACCAAAAAGCATGTGAGGGCATTCTTAGGGACAGCAGGGTACTACAGAAAGTTTGTACCCAATTATAGTACCATAGCTGCTCCCCTCACAGACCTGACAAGGAAAAACAGGCCAAATAAGGTAGTGTGGACCCAACATGTGAGCAGGCATTTGAGAAGCTTAAAGAAGCTTTGTGAGAACCCCCTGTATTAGTCAGTCCAGATTACAGCAAAGAATTTGTTGTGCAGGTGGATGCTTCGAAATATGGGGTGGGGGCTGTACTTAGCCAAATTTCTTCATAGGGAGAAGAGCACCCAGTGGTTTATCGCCATCATAGGCTCCAGTCCAGTGAGGAGTGCACCTGTAGAAAAGGAATGTCTAGCCATAGTGTGGGCACTGCAGAAACTTCAGCCTTATCTGTATGGAAGAAAATTCACTGTAATGACAAATCACAATCCCCTAACATGTTTAACCAGAGCCAGTCAGAAAATGCCACGTTGCTAAAATGGAGCCTAGGGTTGCAAGCATATGATATGTCAGTGCAGCACCGCAGTGGTATTTGCAGTGCCAATGCAGATGGGCTGTCAAGACAGGGAATGGGGTAAGGTATACTCAGATAGGCCTAACCTTCTCAAGCAGTGTTTCTCAAGTGTCACTTGAAAAACTAGCTTGAGTTTTCCAGGGGGGACATGTGTGAAGATAGGTGGAGTCTGCCAGCCTAGCCAGGTAGAATTTTGTAGATAATTCTGTCATTTGTAAATATTAATGTAAACCATAGACTTGTTCTCTTAAATGTGAAAAGACTGTATTGGATGTTGAACTGAAAAAAATGTAACAACAGTGTACTCTACTGTAAGAAAGCTGATAATTCAAGCATTATGAAATTCTGTGATCTAAAACATGGATCCAAGATGTATAGAAGGAGGCATTCTGCCAATTGTTTTGAGGCCAGAGTTAATGGCTAGACTTTACATGTATAATTTCTTTTAATGCTCTGGCTTCCTGACCAGCTGCAAGATATAAAGGGCTATTAACCTCTGATTTTCTGTTAGCCTGGGGACCAGAAAGAAATTATGTAATCTGAAATGAATCAGTGATACTGTGTTATCAATTTAAAGACAGAAAGAATGAGAGCAATTTAGCATTTGTCTTGAGAACATGTAACTCACCAGCACTCTGCCTGTGTTTTATATGTAAGTTTATTTTAGAACTGTGTTTTCTCTTAGATATAGCTAGGAACTAGGAAGATTGGATTAGCTTTTTTTCCTGTATTGATGTCAGACATTTTCTACTGTATTATTTTAAGTATTTTTCTGTGATCTCTGAACTGTTGACTGGCACTATGTACTAAGAAGTATTGTGCTGTGTTTTTATTATTTATTATTAAATATTTTTAAACCTTTTGACTGTGGCTGTTTTGTGTAGATATAATTTAAGCTCGAAGAGTACATTGCATGTATTTAGTGATATTGTACAAAGCCACGCCAATAGCCTTGCTGTTCAGTCACACTTACCATTTGGATAATAATACTGCACAGTATAATTGGACACCCTTTCATAAGGGCCTTTTAGTAGCTTGTAAATATTAGTGGGTGGTGGCAAGTGATGCTACCGTATAGTCTGGGTAAAAGGGGCACAGCTGGAGAACTTGCTCCAGCTTTCCCCAGGAGTGTCTGAGTGGTTGTATATAACTGTTATCTCAAAGTGTGAGTGTGTGTGTGTGTGTGTGTGTGTGTGTGTGTGTGTGTGTGTGTGTGTGTGTGTGTGTGTGTGTGTGTGTGTCAACTACTTGGGCAGGGACACAAAGCACTGGATGGACAGAGAGGGTGCTGGAGGTTTTAGGCTGAGATCTGGACCCTATAGCTGTGGCAGTGGGGAGTCCCATTGGGGACCTGGAGAGAAAAGGAGAAACCAGCCCCAGATTGACTGTGATCTCTGTGTGCTCTTAAGAGAAATTGTACTTTACTGTGTGTGTATTTATTATCCTTTCCCTATATGGATGCCCCTCACTGGTGTTAGTGGTGAGGATTGAGGCTTCTTAATTGCTGGGCCAGAGCACGGGCGTCACAGTCCATTTATCTGTTTGCATTTTTTTTTTTGTTTTGTTATGGTACTTTAATCTTGTAGCTTCATTTGCAATTGTGTGAAAACTGTGAATTAGTGTAAGCTTTTATAATTACTGATAAATTATACTGCACTTCTATTTCCATAAGTAAATTTACATTTAAATGTATTTTTTTGTACTTTAAACAAAAATCTGTGGTGGGGTTGCAGTCGTGGCAGTATTGTGAATTATGCTCCAGGATTTGTGCTTCACTGTTTTTTATAGCTGTATACACCTGCTTAAAGTTGCATTCCATTAACTTTCTGTTTACCTTGCTACTGTTTTTCCCTTGTTCTTTGAGTCTACCCCATCTACCACTGAAGCATTAAGCTAAATGTTTTTGAAACTCTAACCACAGGACTTGAGCTTCAGTTTGAATTTTTCGCCAAGACTTCTACCCTTTTATTGTGGTTTTAAAAGGCTGTGCATGTGGCTTCCACCCTTTATGGCAATCTGACTTCCAAAGTTCCTCCCTCCCCTCTTTCATTGCTATTGCCTGTTGTGTAACCTATTTAAGTAGTTCCCACACATTGTTTTCCATATATCCATAATTCAAAGTGCCCACCCAGCAAACCAGTATTGCACTTGAGTAAACCCCCCTTACTGAAAATTGTCTTCCGCTCATTTTCGCAGAGCTCCCATCTGCTTGGCACCCTAGCCACATTCTGAGGAGGTCCTGAATTAATCCATCTTCATAGGTTCATAGGTTCATAGGTAGGTACTAGGCTATCGGCCTGAGGGCCAAGGCAAGCCTAGCCAGCAGTGTATTGGCTTTTGCCACCCATGTATTGTTAAATTCCTGCCCCTATGTTGAGCAGTGCCCCAGACATAACCACAGGGGTGAATTTCCTATTGCCCATCCACTTATCAAGTCTTTTCTTGAATAGTGTTAATGATGAGCTCTGCTTGAGTGGATGGGAATCTTGTTCCAGAGCATGGGAAGTCTCTGGGATATGAATCTATCCCTCCAGCATGTCCTATTCATTGTTGTGGTAAGGTTTAGGTCCCTAGAGCATGTAGCTCGGGAAGACTGGGATTTCTTCAAGTGGAGCATGTCCAATAATTCCAGGCTTGACATAGCTTTGTATGTCAGGCAGAGGTCTCCTCGGATTAAGCGGTATGTGAATGAGTAGAGTTTGAGTTTCTTGAGCCGGTCTGCTTAGGGCAACTGTTTGAAGCCAACTATCCTTTTGGTTAGGTACTTTTGGGGCCTCTCAAGTTGTTGTAGGTGTCTTGTGAGGTATATCCCAAACAGAGCATTGTATTCAATGAGGGGTCTGATAAGTGATGAGTAGAGGGGAACGATGATTTCTTTATTTCTAGATGCAAACCCTTTTGTGATTAAGTGGGCCACGTAGAAAGATTTTCTGACCACTGTGGCAATGTGGTTATTAAAGGAGAGGTTACTATCCACTTGGGTCCCAAGGTCTCTTATCACACTTTCTGTGTTAAGTGAACTACCCCCTATTTAGTAATTCATGGGTACAGTGTTTTTGGCAAAGGGGATAACAATGCACTTTTTGGCATTTAGTTTGAGGCCATGATTTTGACACCAGGTGTCAGTCATGGTGAGGCCTTTTTGCAGGATGTTTATGTCAGCAAGGGAATCGATAATGGCACCCAGTTTGCAGTCATCTGCAAACTTGGTTAGCCATATAACCTAGTTGACTGCTTGCACTTCAGAGAAGTATATGCCAAACAGGAGGGGTCCCAGGACTGAACCTTGAGGTACTCCACTTGTCACTGGTTTGGAGTTGGATCTGGAGTCAGCAACTCCTACCATGTGGGTTCTCTCCGTGAGCCAGTTGGCCACCCATCTCATGATGTAAGGGTTTATGGTAAGGTTGGTGAGTTTATCAATGATTCCTGAATGAGGGATAGTGTCAAAGGCTTTAGCAAGGTCCAGGTAGGCTGTGTGGACTACCTTTCCCTCGTCTATGGCCTTTGTAACTCTTTCAAAGAAGTCTTCCAGGTTTAGGAGACATGACCTACCTTTTACAAATCTGGATTGGATAGCATCCAGAGTTTGGAGGTTACCTATATCTTTGTTTATGAGTTCCATGGTAATACCCTCCATGGCCTTGCAGACCAGGCTTGTCAGGCTAATAGGTCTATAGTTTCTGGGGTCTGTGGTGGTTCCTCTTTTATGGAGTGGGATAACTGTTGCTGTGTGCCATTCTGTGGGCACATAGCCTGTGGTGAGGCTGTGGTTGATCATGGATTTGGAAGATAAAATTATTTTTTTTTTATTGTTTTGCACTTCATTTATCTGTTTAGAGTGCTAGTGCTTTATTTTTGCATTATTTATTGATTTTGCCTTTAAATCATTCTAAAGGTCCCTAATACTTGAAACAGCCTTGTCAAGGTGGTTTATGTTTTGTTGTAGCAATACACTCACAAGCAGTCTTTCTTGGTGTTATTACATCGAGTTTTGCAGTGCCCTGTATGGACACAAATGCTCTGAAAGTAAATGTTATCTATAAGACTTCCCTTAGAACTTAAACCTGTAACTTAGTGTTACTAAAACAAAGTCATTATGTGGAGTCAAGCTTAGAGTGCATATATATCAATTTGTCAAAGGTTCACTTCTGCAAGCCTTTCTTCAGTGACCCAAAACCATTGAACTTCAGCTCTGCAGCATCCATGAAAGATTTAAGTAGGGAAAGGAAGCAGTTGCCCAACAATACCAATTTTCCTTTTCTCCAATGTAGTGTGATCTCAGATGTATAGTTACGGTGGTGTGGGGCACAGGAGCCCACTTGGGTGGGTTTGACATACTGCAGTGTGTGTGTTCTAGTGTAGTGTTGGCCAAGTGCTTCCTTTTCCTAGTGAAATATTTTTTGATGTGATCATTCGTGGAACTGAACATTCAGTGGTTTCCGTTCGATGAAGGTTTGTGGAAGTGAACGTTCAACAAATTGATATAGACCCACTTACAGCAGCTAGTTTGGACAGTAAACGGCACCACTATCAGATCTTACCATATTCTAACCTAGTCTAGTGCCACACCTGAGGGAACACTTAGGGAGACCTTTGTATAACTGAGTCTACAACCTACAGTAGCCCACCCAAGTACAGGTCCGGACAAAATGGATATGCAATTTCCAAATATCTCCATGGCCAGCTTTGTAGATATGAACATTTTGAGTCAGTGTAGCAATTGTCTCATGTTCACATCCATCCACAACCCCTTTTTCTCATTTTTGCATGTGGAGTCAGGGTGTCATTTCAAAAGACAGCTATTTAATCCTTAAAAAACAGAGTACATGAGAGATGAACATACATAATTTCACTGGAGTCAAAAATCTCACATACAAACAAGGCTATCAAGAGCACACACACACTACAGCCACCACACATAAGTATTCACCACACACATAGACCAATGTATGCTGACGCACTAAAAAAGCAATCTTCCCAAACCTCAAAGATCTACTAAGCCTATACTTGTCAATGCCTATCCTTAGCAATCTCTAAAGCACTAAAAAAGAAAATCCAAACACCACACATACTCCTACACCCAGTGCAGCCCCAAGACAAAGCCAAAAAAGGCAAATCAACACATTACCTAAGACTCTTGTCATACGTGACTCCATTGTAGGACACACAGATGCCCCACTCACCAAACTGAGAAAGGAGAAGATAGCAGTTAGTTGCTTACTAGACCCAGGATATGCCAAGTTACACACACATTCAAGTCACTACACTACATGTACCAGTATGTTTCTATCATAGTCCGTGTGAGCATTAATGACCTAAGATGTAGTTCCTTGGGCTATATAAAGGCAGGCATTGTTGATCTTTCTGAATACGTATCTCAGGCAGGCATGTGCCTTGCATTGAGCAGCATTCTACCTTTACCAAGGATGATGCCACGGTATGAACAAAAGATGACTGACTTCAATAATTGAATGAGTTTCTCGTGTCTTTCCAGGGAGATTCATTATTTGTCAGCTTGGATGGGGATAGTTAACAGACCAAATTGCTTTGCAAAGGATAGTATGCACCTGTCTCCACTAGGCTTCTGAATATTATCTAAAAGTTTATCCGTCCCCTTAGAGCTTTTTTAAGTAATGCCAAATTGACAAGCCTACCAGCACAGCAAATAAAACCCAAAGAAACCTAACGGTGTTAATGCTGAATGCTAGGAGCCTAAACAAGAAACTCCGCACCCTACAAGATCTCCTAATTCTGGAGACTATACCATCTGTGCCATTACTGAGACATGGTTAAAATCTGCAGAAAATATTCTGGTAACACAAGGTTTCAGTACATTCTGCACATTTAGACCATTAGCTGTACAGACAGCCACAAAATGTTGAGGAGTCTCAATGTATATTAGCAAAAAGCATAACTCTGCATTGGTTAAACAGGATGATGCCCTAGAATTTATCCACATGCAAATTACCATAGACAAAGTTCCATACTATATCCTAACCAGCTACAGGTCACCCTCTATGTCCCTAGAATCCCATAGCTCATACCTAGACCTACTGGAGATACTCACCATGAAGCCAAATACCCTATTCACAGGAGATGTCAACTACCCCTCTATGGAATGTGGAAAATACACTGCCTCGTACTAACAGGCACGACCATTCAAGGACTTTATTAACACAAATACCCTTAACCAGATAGCATGCACATCCATGGAGGTTCAAAGCATACTGGAGCTGGTACTCACCAATGTGGCGAGCACTGCCCCTCCCCCCTCACCCCAATATCATATCCTCACTGCTGAGGTCAGACCACAAAGCCATCTCATTTGAAATAAAAATCATCTTGATAACCCCAGCAAATCTGTTAACAGTTAGAAACTATTCCAAAGCAAACTACACCCTATTAAATGATAGTGTATTAAAATGTAATGCTCCTCCCAACACCGAGTTCACAACAACCTATGCAGAATTGTTTGCAAAGACTCTGTATAACCAACTAAATGGCTGTATAGAGGTTGCTGTACCTACTAAAAATAAACCTTAAACAAACTCTTAAAAAGAACAATATATATATATATATATATATATATATATATATATATATATATATATATATATATATATATGTATATACTGATAGAATCCTAACCTTAACAGGGTATGTAACAGAAATAAAAGGCCATGGCTTAAACCAGGAAGAGCAAATCCATAATGATAGGAGCTCTGTTATTAAACTAAACAGGAAACTTCTTCTTCTTTCGGCTTTTCCCAGTTAGGGGTCGCCACAGCGGATCACCTGTCTGCTCATGATTGGCAGTGGAGTTTTATAGCGTTGAGTTGCCAGCCCAGTGCCCAACCTTCTACAGAAGGCACACACATGCACACATTCATGACTAGGGCCAATTTTAGAGTGTCCAATCCACCAACAGCATGTCTTTGGAATGTGGGAGGAAACCAGAGCACCTGGAGGAAACCCATGCGACCACAGGGAGGACATGCAGACTCCGCACAGAAGGCACCCCAGTTGAGGATCGAACTGGAGAACCTATTGCTATGAGGCAGCAACGCTAACCACTGCACCACCATGGCCACCCAAACTAAACAGGAAACTAAGAGGCTTAATTAAGACCAAAAAGGCTATTTACAACGTCAAGATATCCTCACAGGCTAAAGACAACCACAAGGCCTTCTACAGCTATGTCTGAAACCTTAAAGACAGCACACATTAGTGTTTCATACTGGTGGTAAGTGGTGCCACCCTCACTGAGCACAACAACATCGCAAATTTGCTGTTTTGACAAATTCATCTCAAACTTCACCATCCATTTCTTCCCATATCACACCATGAAACACCTACTAGCATAACTCTCCCAACTATTAGCAGAGAACAGGTCCTGGTGGTGCTTGCTAAGACTAAAAAACGCAACCTCATTGGGTCCCAGCAGTGTCATGGGATGCCTCCTAAATAGCTGGAAACACGAACTACCAGGACCACTTGCATCATTTTTAATTATAGTCTCAAAACAGGATTTTTACCACAAGAATGGAAGACTACAGCAGTTATCTCCCATTCCACAAGGGTGGACCATCAGCTGACCTCAGAAACTACAGACCTATTATTCTGACTAGTCTAATATGCAAAGCCATGGAACACATTATCATGGAAATGATTAACAAAGACACAGGCAATCTTCATACACTTAGCCTTTTAGCTACATTCCTTCCTCATTTCTCTCATCCACCTAGTTTTCTGCATTAATTAGAAAGTCTGCACTACTCCTCCTTCCATGCCACTGCTGGATCTGTCCATATTCCTCTTTGGAGACAATTGCCATTCAGTTTGTTTAGAGTCTGTCTTTTATCATAACTCTGGCTGTAATGTGTCCATATTCCTCTATGGAGACAATCACCATTCAGTTTGTTTAGAGTCTGTCTTTGATCATAACTCTTGCTGTAATATGTCCATATTCCTCTATGTAAACAATCGCCATTCAGTTTGTTTTAAAGTCTGTATTTGAGATCGTAACTCTGCCTGTAACACTTTGAAGCACCAAAGGTTCTTGATGAGAGAAGGCCATGCTTGGTTAGATAATAACTGCACATAAATGAGTAAAGCTTAATGTGTAATTGGATTTCATCTGCTACTCAGGGTTACAGCATTAATGTAGTTGTTATTGGAGCCAAGTTGAAATACATTGTACTAGACAGTATTGTTTGCATTTGTTCAGTGAGGGGGGTTGGTTAGCTACCTTTGTGTTATTGGTAGAACCAAAGTGCAATAGTGTGTTACGGGCCATATATCCAGCATTTGGTCAGTCAAATATGGCTGTTTTATTGAATATGATTATGGCAGTGGTTTCTGCATTATGTCTTGCTTTTGGAAGAAGCTGAAATTCATACTGATCCTGAACAATTTCTGGTTAGAGTTCAACCAGGCATGCCTACTGCTCCTTCTGTAATTCTAGTTCTAAAGTGAAGTGTGCCACCTTTGCACATTATTATTGAAGGTTATGTGAAATACACAACAGTGGATAGTTTGTGTGTTATTGTTTCAAAAAAAGTTAAATGAACAGTATTTATTGTGTTTGGTCATTCAGACATGACCTCTCCCTAACGCAATTGTATTTATTGGGTAGTTAGGAGGAGATTACAGTCTTTACATATTATTCTTAAAATCAAGCCAAAATATGTTTCTTTAGGTAGCACTTCTTGCTATTCATTTATTCCAGCATGTCTTATTTACTAAACTTTACTTTTGCTATTGGAGGTGGGGAGAATTCTGACAATGTGTATAGCCTTCAAGAGTTACTTGGAAGAACAAGCTGTAACACAATACTCTGCACAGTGTAATTTTGATTAGGGGGGAATCGGATCTTAACACAGAATGATCTCAGAAAGAAGGTGAAGTATATTACACTGGGCAGAAATTCCTGCATTTGGTCTACTGAAATATCCACATTCCCCAACTTCCTAATGATTATTGAATATGAGAGGAGATGGAATTACTGCCTCCATGTGTTATTTTTGGAAAAAAAAACCTCTGAAATAAATTATTATCAATTGCACTTTGTGCATTTGGTCACTCAAGCATTTATTGCCCTCAGTCAAGATGTTGTAATTGGTAGGAAAAGGGAGTAAGGGATTTGATGCCCTCATCCATTATTGCTGAGGAAGTATGATATTTATCATTTGCAGCAATGTACAAATCAGTATATATTTAACAATATAACCATGTTCACAACTGATAGCATTAGATGTAATGTCACCTCATTCCAGCTAGCTCCACCAATTCTGCTACTGAGTACCCTACCTTACATAGAAAAGTCTCTGACAACCCTGGTATCACTATGTTGAAATTTTTTTTTCTTTATGTCATTCCTATCCATATATAACGCTGAACTGGTATTATCAGAATATTTTATAAACATTAGCTTTTCTTTACTTTAAATGGTAACCTTCTGTGTAAGTGATCTGGTTCTTTACAGACATCTTAAGCTATGACTTAGAGGTAGTCAACCAGTATCCTTTAAAATGTTTAAAAGATTGCGGTGTATCCAAGAAACCCAACAAGTATAAGAAGAACATGACCTGCACGTAGTTGTGATTGCAAGTCAGAAATGAACCCAGGACCCAGAGGTCTGGCATACAACCAGTGATTGATGTAAATCTATCTGTCTACAATTTGATAATGATAACACAGAGCAGTACTGTTGTGTGGCACAAAGTTTACATTGTATGCAAATTCATAATATGTATAATGTATAACAAAACAGATTTAGAAACTAGTATGAAACATTCATAGCTGATGGTATATAAATGCTTCCCATTCAGCAGTCAAGATAATAGCACAGGATTTCATAATGAAATTAATGAAGTTTCTTTGATGTGGTGTCATTTTATGACAAGAATTAACATTGCAGCTTAGAAAAACATGACAAGAGACTAACTACAGCAGTCAAAACATTCCTCTCCAAAGCATAGTCTGTTTGCCTTTATATTATCCATTGGTGTGAATGCTTTGTGCAAGTGAATGCATGCGTGGGAGTGAGTAAGCATGCATCTGTACTTGCATGTGTGTATATTTATTTTGTAATCAATTTGCTCCTTTCCAAGACAGCTTTCTAATTCCAGTCCCCACCATATGACAATGAATTGAATTAATTGTGTAGTTAGATAATGAATGAATATCTGTTCTTGTTGAATTTCCAACATGCTTCTTGAAGGAAACAAAACAGAGGGCTCACTAGTCAGGTTTTGTAGATATGAAGGAAGCAATGCCTGTCATGTACTGTTAAGCATAATAATAAAGTTCAGGACTACTATAAGCTTTGGAATTAATTAAAGGCTTGCAATAAACAGCCTCAGACAGCTACTCCAATTGAAACAGCCAGTTTGAGTGCACCACTAAAGCCAATTTTTGTGGACCTGGATTTGGAATCATACTTTGTTCAATGGTATTATTATCACTGCATTCCTATTTTATGAGGTCTTTGAAGTAATATTACTATACTGTCTCATCAGCATACCACAATTAAGTAATTTTATTTGATTTTTTAAAAGGTATTCTTTATCTCTTTTCAATAGCAAATGGAGAATTATTATCAGATCTTCAGTCATATCCAACTTGTAGTACATATGAAGTATCATGGTTATTTTGCAAATTAAAGAGAAAGCAATGTCATTAAACAACTTTCTGATGTAAGAAAAATGCGTGATAAAGTCTTGTTAAGCACGAGTCAGCACTGCTAAGCTCTAGTTTCAGAGTACAGCAAAACACCTACAAGAACTACCCATCACAGAACATTGGCTAGATTCAAAAACAGCTTTAAAAGCTGTTTTACACATTATTCTCCCCATCTCTCTCTCTTGCATACACAACACACGCGCGCACACACACACACACACACACACACACACACACACACACACACACACACACACACAGTGTAGCACTGCAAAGATTCTAACAGCTTGTAATGTCATTGATACATAGGTCCTGGCCACTGTGTGGCAATGTTAAGTGTTTTGGGGCTTTCAAAACTGTAAAACACTTTGCATTCTTACATTTTTTATTGTAACTAGTAGAGCATTGGAACAGCTGAAGCTCTATGTTATACAAATATTTATGACTGAGTTTCTCGAGCCATAACTCAGCTATTATATATTATAAACAAAGATTCACCTCTTAAGCTTTGTTTACTCTACTTCTCTCTCAAGGTAAATTTCTTGATATCCATGTTTTGAACATATAACAACCTGGTTATGATCAGAGACCTGATTATAACCCTCTGTGTTATACATTCCAGTAATAGATTTCAAGAAAGTCACCTTGAGGGCAGAATGAAGCAAAGCTCAAGAAATGAATCCTGACTTCTGTTTTGAGAACAGTGAACTAGATTATGATCAGGCAAAGCCGATCATAGCTCTTTGTAGTTAGTAGAGTTTTAGCTGTCCCACTTTCTTTGAGTTACAGGGAAGAAAATGATCTAGGAATTCAAACTATTGTATTTATTTATTTATTTGACTTTCTTAAGCAGACTTTTGTCAGACACAATATAGGGCAAATTAAACCAAACTTAGAATTGCTTTACTGCTTTGAAAATTATAACACAACACTGTCCTGCAGACAAAAGTAAAGTATACATATGATCAACTAATAGATTTAAAAGCTAATAGACACTTCTGTCTGGCACATTTTGTCCCTTTTTGTGTTGCATCCAAAGTGTTTTACAAATTTTATATCCCTCAAGCACTTCAAACACTGTTCTTTTGTGGTTGTTGAGGATGCTGCAGTGTAAATAGAGCATAAAAGTGCTGAAAAGTACATAACAGAAGTTAGAAAAGCTGTTATGCACTTTATTGACATCTGAAAAGTGCATAACAAATTTACATTTTGGAAACTTTTGCAGCATAATCACTACACTCCATGTACTAAATAGCATTATCATTAGCACTATTTCTGACAAGTAGTCTTTAAAAATATTTTACATTGAGATATATACACATTAATTAGTGGAATCATTTTTCATATAATGCACTTCTGTGTTCAAGCAAACAGTTTCTAAAATAAGTTCATTCAAATCTCATCAAGGTAAACTGCTCATAATTTGATGTTCTGCATAATAATTCTGCAAGCAGTTTGAGTGTAGATTAAGTGCTTATGTATGTTTTTTGAAGGATTAAATGTATTGTTATTAACTTTGACATAAATGCAAAGTAAGATGAAATGTCTTCATTGAAGGGCAGCAGATAATGTATAGATGTTGCCTTTTCAAATAAAGTATCATCAGGTTGTTTATCAAATCATGCTTTATAATGCCCATTTATTACTTGATTTGATCACTTTCATTCACGTGTGTGTATACTTTACTCATTCACTTTATACTTACATTTTCACAAAATATAATGACAAAGTGCTCATCACCAGTTATAGTTTCAAAATACTGTTCTAAAAAACAGAATTAATAAATGTGAGTGAAAACATTTTATTTTGGCTCATTCCAGAAAGGCCATACAGTTTGCTTTGTAATATAAATAATATGTTTTGATCATAATGGTTTCCTGTTATCTGTGCCTCTTAATCTTTCTTGTGAATGTTTTACTTATATTGTAATATTCTAGAATTGATCCGTAGTGCAGTATAAAATGTACTAGTGTCAGCCATCTTTATATATATAATAATATAACATTAACATATATTATATCGCGTGTTGTTTGAAAGTTATGTAGATATGAGAACTGTAAAAAACTAATCATTGTCTTTAATCCTAACAGAGTATCTGCACAACCATTTGAAGATTTAAATGACTGTGTCTCATCCAAACTAGAACAATACAAATGGAGAAGATACAGAAAGAGCAAGACAGCAAAGGAAGAAGAAAAAGGAGATAGAGAGACTGAGAGGGAGACATTTTGGTTCTGGTCTCAGTTTGCCATAATTTCCACTTTTGTGGATCTTTAGTACTTAAAAAAACACCTTGATTCCTATGTAGGCACATCTCTCCTACCAGGAAAATGTGTTTTCATATAAACTGCTAAGACAGTACATGAAAAATAATAGGGACTATGAAGTTCTATTTTTGGCCTCCTAATATAGACTGTATTGAAAAGGTCGCATTAGCTTTTAATGTGTGATCAATTCTGTTTCTGTTCATTGTATATGAAAATAAAAAGTCTCATAAACATATGCAATGAATTTCAAAAATGTAAACTTAAATTAGTCTTGAGGTGTATATGGCATTAACTGTGTCCTGCATATTAAACTCAAATTGATACAAATTCACAAATATTTATTCTGGAGAACACAGGTCTATTATATTCTTCACAGAAGCTTGTTTCCACTGGAATTGTGAGAAAAGAACTGCAATACAGCACACAACTATATTGAGGTTATATCTCTTGTTCCTGTTTTGTATGCTATTTTATAATAAATAAATAATTTTCATATTTTTACATATGCTGGTATCTTTTTATCTGTATTTAATGATGAATAACACATTATATTACCTGTGAGATAAAATAGTGTCATGATTTAGCTACAAGGTCATATATAACTAAATAATAATTCAGGTAATAGACCGTTTAATGGAAGCAGCTTATCCAATGTGATGCTAGAAAGTGGTAAGCAAGATCATAGTGAAGATTAAACAAATCAGCTATGAAAGTACTATCAGTAAATCAGCATAAATTCTTCAGAAATGAGAATATAACTTTTTAGTTACTCAGTACTGCAATGCAAAAAAGGCAGTGACAAAAGTATTAAAGAAAAAATGAGGAAATGTTACAAATGGAATAAGAGAAAATGGAGGAGTTGAGTGGTCACTTAGAGAAAAATGTCTTCAGATAAAACTTTTAGATTTTTTTTTTATGTTTGACTTTGTTTGTGATATTGAGGCAATGTGCTAAGGTTTAAAAAGATTGGACCAAGCATAAAACTACAGAACAGTAAATCTGTGCAAGATGAGAATTTTGTAAAATAATATGTGTTAAAGATTAATAAAAAAAGTATAATTTTCTCAGTTTAGATATTTTATATCCAACACACAGGCTGGATGTATAAACATGTATGAAGACTTATCCAGTTTTCTATAAGCAATGCATGCAGATATGAGCCAGGGGATACCTATGCTAAATTTGGGAGCTATGATCTAGTAGAATAGTCAAATCTAAGTATTAGGTTGAAAGCTCATATAAATACAACTGCTGTTTAATTTCATTTGGATATCTTCCAGTCTCAGAAGAGTACTGCCATAAAGAAAAATACAACCATGCTCAAAGAAATGCTTCACCACATTGGGCAGGCAAGTCTAGGTCATCCGAATCCAGTAGCCAGAAATCAGCATGATTCAAAGATGGCATCTGTTTCCCAGAGCCTATTATTCTGGATTACAAACCTTACAAATATAATTCAGGTAATAGACACTGTTCAATAGAAACAGTACATCCAATGTGATGCTAGAAAATGGTAAGCAAGATAAAAGTGAAGGTTTAACAAATCAGCTGTGAAAGAAGTATCAGTAAAGGAACGTAAATTCTTCATAAATGAGAATAGGCTGTTTAGGCATTGAGCATTAGACTGCAAATAAGGCACTGGCAAAAGTGACAAAAATACTAAAGAAAAATTGAAGTAATGTTACAAATCAGATAAGGGAAAATGGGGAGATTGAATGGCCAAATACCTTCAGATAAAACTCTTTGAACTTTTTTTTTTTGATGGTGGACTACAAACTTTCTCCCAACTGTGGTTGGCTATTTGTTTTTTAGTTTATTGTCTCAACAAATGACTTACAAATGCAGGATACAAAATGTAATACCAAATGTTAAAACATATGCAGTTTCATAAAATCATTACTTCATTCTCAAAACTTTTTTAAACAAAATATTTTCAATCGTAACAAAGAGAATAAACACACCCACCAAAGCAAATGTCTCTCCACTGTTTTGAAGAAAATCTATAATAAATCCAAACACGATGAACAGGGAGAGGCAACCAGTCGGCTCACTCAAATAATCCAGTCTTGTTCATAAACGTATAAAAGTTATTTTATTATGTGCACAGGTAGGCGCTTTCACTAAAGCTTCTTCAGACCTTAAAAACATCCCGCCAAACATTTCCTTTTATACTGATCATATGACTATGCATCAATTAAATTATTAACTTCCTTAAAAGACCATTCATTTATCTCAACTAAAAACATTCAAGTATTAATACAAATTCTGAATTAAGTTCAGACCATAAAATCAATGACACTTTTTACATTCCAGACTCGCATGAATCCTGATTCACTGTGTTAAATATTCAATAAAAGCATATCAGTTCTTGTAGGATGTTCGTGAATGGAATATATTGCATCTGGTATCTTTCTATAATATTCTATCTGTTTCATGAATCCTGATACTTTTAATATTACTTTGGTCGATATTATCGGTCTGACATAATTTAAAATAGAAATAAAAACAATGTATACAATTAGTACTTCTGAAAAATTATTATCTACTGAATTACCATTAGCTAAGCAAATGCAACATTATAATGTTACAACTAGTCTTGCTAAACAACAATGTTGCCTAATTTAACTGCTATTTCATTTTTATGCATCAGAAGTCATCACCGATGCTACGGTAGGTTATCGCTTTCCATATATTCACATGTATACATATATGTATGCTTATTTTCACTCCATCTGTGCACTAAGAAATAGTGAGTTAAAATTATATATAATAAATATTTATGCAATTGCATATGTTATTCAACTCACTGTGCCTCTTGCATATATAATCACTTACAAACGCCTTCTACCAGCACCTGCAGGACTGCATGGATAAGGCAATCCCAAGCAAAACAAAGACTCTTTGTACCAAAGGCAAGCGTCCAGTCTGGTGGACCCCAGCCATAAACAAACTCTACAACAAAAGGAGGAAGCTACTACAAGATAGAGCAAAATCCTTAAAAGGTAAGACACCCTTGATCACTATAAGTAAAAAACTAAGAGCTCTCATAAAATCATCCAAAGCAAATTTCGAGAGAAAAATAGCTAAAGACTCAAAAGACAATCATAAGGCCTTCTTTAGCTATGTTAGAAACCTAGGAGGAAACTCCCAGATATGCTCAGAACTAGTTCAAAATGATGTGAAGATTACTGATCCTACAGACATTGCCAACATACTGGCTGACAGGTTCAGTGCAAACTTCTCCCTCCCCCAAAAGGAGAGATATCTATACCAAATGAGTGCAGCCCCCCAAACATCTCCAGCGCCCAAGTGAGAACTGCTCTCTCCAAAGCAAAAAACACAGCATCCATGGGACCCGATGGTGTCCCCGGCTGTGTGCTCCACGAACTCAATGAGGAATTAAACCCACAGCTAGGACAGCTGTTTAATCAAAGTCTTACCTCTGGATACGTACCCAGGGAGTGGCGCACTGCAACTGTGGTCCCACTTCACAAAGGCGGTGCCTCCACAGACCCTGGAAATTACCGGCCCATTAGCTTGACAAGCCTTATCTGCAAAGCCATGGAGAGGATCATAATGGACCTCATAAATAAAGACATAGGGAATTTGCAGACTTTGGATCCAACCCAGTTTGGCTTTGTCAAAGGCAGATCATGCCTTTTAAACTTGGTTGACTTTTTCGAAACAGTCACCAAAGCCATTGATGAGGGAAAGGCAGTCCATACAGCCTACCTCGATCTGGCTAAGGCCTTCGATACAATACCCCACTCGGGTATCATTGAAAAACTCATCAGCTTAAATGTTAACCCATACATCACAAGATGGGTTGCAAACTGGCTGAGTGACAGAACCCACAGGGTCAGAGTTGCTGGCGCCATGTCAGACTCAAAGCCTGTCACAAGTGGTGTCCCACAGGGCTCAGTCCTGGGCCCACTCTTGTTTGGCATCTACTTTTCCGAAGTACAAGCAAACACAGGAGGGTTATGGCTGACAAAGTTTGCAGATGACTGCAAACTGGGCGCCATAGTAGAAAACACATCTGACACAGATATCCTTCAGAAGGGTCTCACAGAAACGGATAACTGGTGCCAGAGCCACGGCCTAAAGTTAAATGCCAAAAATGCATAGTCATACCCTTCGGGAAAAACAAGGTTACCCCTAGCTACCAAATAGGTGGCAATCCACTGAGCACAGAAGAAGTTATCAGGGACCTGGGGACCCAGGTTGATAGTAGTCTGTCATTCGACACCCATGTAGCTAAAGTAGTTAGGAAGTCCTTCTACATTGCCCACCTTATCATGAAGGGATTCTCATCTAGATCAAGGGAGGTCATAGTCTCCCTTTACTCATCACTCATCAGACCAATGATTGAGTACAATGCCCCATTCGAATGTATCTGACCCGACACTTGCAGCAGCTGGAGAGGCCACAAAAGTTCCTCACCAAAAGGATAAAGGGTCTCAAAAATCTGTCCTATGCTGCCCGACTGAAAGAACTCCAGCTCTATTCAGTCGCCACCGCTTGCTCAGAGGTGACCTTTGCCTAACATACAAGGCCATGTCAAACCCAGATTTGATGAATATGCTTCACCTCAAAAATCTAGATCCATCAGAGCCACAAGGGCGGAGACTTAAACCTCGACACGGCTATTAATAGGACGTGCTGGAGGGATAGATTCATCACCCAAAGACTCCCTATGCTGTGGAACAAAATCCCGGTACATGTGAGGCAGAGCACCTCGCTGGCCTTGTTCAAGAGAAATCTTGACCAATGGATGGGAGATCGCAGATATACCCCAGGAATTACCTCAGTGTCACTGCTCGACAGAGGCACAGCAAAATAATGGGTATAGTTCCCCATACTAAAGGGGTGGCGTAAGCCACAAAACAATGGGCTAGGCTTATAAATGCCCTCGGGCAGATAGCCTAGTATGAACCTATGAACCTATGAACCTATGAACCTATAATTTTTACTATATATTCGTTTGCCCATATTGATCATATGCCTCATTATCTATAATCTACGGCTGTCATTAAAGTGGTAGTGCCATGTAGCTTATGAGAGATGTATCAATTATCTATCTCCAACTAACATATAAATATTTGTTAAGTAGTTAAATAGCCCAGAGATGAATATGGGTTTTAATATAAACGCAAGGGATATCTTTATCATTAAACTGCTATCTGAAGATGCTTATAAATTATCAGCTAGGCTTTGTGCCTTTAAAAAAGGGCTAACTAACTATATATACTAACAGTTTTAATACTAACAGGTACAATGCTCATATATAGTTAACCTGAAGGGAAAGTTATGTTCTGGACATGCCACAAATGTATCTGAGTTACTGTTTCATAGAGAAACCCCACATGTATCAAGGTTATATAACCATGGATATCAATGTACTTTGACATCCATAAGGCGATTAACCTAGTGTATTGATGTAAAGATATACATATTATAATCTTGTGGTCTGTATTAAACATACGGGCACTTCTTGTGCCAATAGCTCCACCAACATGTTTCTAGCTTTGTGTGAAGAAGAATACTTATTTCAAGAGATCTGGTTTAAAGATCATGTGATCTTTTATCGTCGTTTTGTAGTCGATGTCTTCCTTATTTGGGATAATTAATTTGTTGATAA
Source organism: Protopterus annectens (assembly GCF_019279795.1). NCBI lineage: Eukaryota > Metazoa > Chordata > Ceratodontiformes > Protopteridae > Protopterus > Protopterus annectens. Next base: position 1,491,280,070 of record NC_056725.1, on the reverse strand, counting down.
TTTATAAGCATCTTCAGATAGCAGTTTAATGATAAAGATATCCCTTGCGTTTATATTAAAACCAATATTCATCTCCGGGCTGTCTAATTACTTAACAAATATTTATATGTTAGTTGGAGATAGATAATTGATACATCTCTCATAAGCTACACGGCACTACCACTTTAATGACAGCCGTAGATTATAGATAATGAAGCATATGATCAATATGGGCAAACGAATATATAGTAAAAATTATATATGCAAGAGGCACAGTGTGTTGAATAACATATGCAATTGCATAGATATTTATTATATACAATTTTAACTCACTATTTCTTAGTGCACAGATGGAGTGAAAAAGCATACATATATGTATACATGTGAATATATGGAGAGCGATAACCTACCGTAGCATCGGTGATGAATTCTGATGCATAAAAATGAAATAGCAGTTAAATTAGGCAACATTGTTGTTTAGCAAGACTAGTTGTAACATTATAATGTTGCATTTGCTTAGCTAATGGTAATTCAGTAGATAATATTTTTTCAGAAGTACTAACTGTATACATATTTTTTATTTCTGTTTTAAATTATGTCAGACCAATAATATCGACCAAAGTAATATTAAAAGTATCAGAATTCATGAAACAGATAGAATATTTTAGAAAGATACCAGATACAATATATTCCGTTCACGAACGTCCTACAAGAACTGATATGCTTTTATTGAATATTTAACACAGTGAATCAGGATTCATGCGAGTCTGGAATGTAAAAAGTGTCATTGATTTTATGGTCTGAACTTAATTCAGAATTTGTATTAATACTTGAATGTTTTTAGCTGGGATAAATAATGAATGGTCTTTTAAGGAAGTTAATAGTTTAATTGATGCATAGTCATATGATCAGTATAAAAGGAAATGTTTGTTTGGCGGGAAGTTTTTAAGGTCTGAAGAAGCTTTGGTGAAAGTGCTTACCTGTGCACATAATAAAATAACTTTTATACGTTTATGAACAAGACTGGATTATTTGAGTGAGCCGACTGGTTGCCTGTCCCTATTCATCGTGTTTGGATTTAAAATATTTTCAATAATGACATGTATTATTTGCCTTCTTTCATTTTCTTATAGTCCTTATTGATCTAGCTTGCAGAATTGGTAAAAAATAATAATGTTTTCCTGGACATTCTTAGACTTTAATGTTAAACCTTTGAAGTTTTCTGTGTTTTTCCACCACTTAGTGTGTTGCTTTCAAAGTACTTTGTCTATGACTATGACATTTGTGTAATACCCCTTGCTTTTTTTTCCTTAACCAAGTTACTGTAACTGCTGGTATTTATGTGGCAGGTACTGTTGTGAGCTCCAGGAAGACTGTTTAACTTTACTTTGTGGTGCTTCTGCAAATAGCTATTGTACAGTTCTATGACACAGAACTTACATATCACGAATGTTTCTTTCAGTGCTATGTCCGTGCTGTCTGGTTTGAACTTATCAGTCTACACGACAGTTATCTCGGTGTAGAATATGAATGGTATTTTGCCTTTTGAATCCTATTTGCTACATCTGAGTGGACTAACTGAGCAACAAATGTGCATCCTGTTATAGTGTAATGACATGTCAGATCCATGTTGTTTCATTTCACACAAACATTTGGCCATGGCTTTGATTATTTCATGGTCATCTGCACATTCATTTGTACTTTCTTTTTTCCACAACTTATGGTTTATCAGTGTACTCATTTGTTATAGCTTGATTTGGTACATTTATCTACTTCATCCCTTGTTCCAATTTAGAGACTGTACTCCAAGTTTTCTTGTCTCCATAAACTGTATTTGCCGACTCTTAGGATTTGGGCCATTCTTCTCCTGTTGTGTCGGTGGCCATATTAATAACACTGACACCTCATTTGGATCCAGTTTCTGCATTTATTGGTCTGACTGAGAACATTTTACAGAGTGGACCTGAATCAAATTTGTTTTGACAAGAAATGCATCAAACCATTCACCCTTTACCTTATTACCTATATATAGTTGGCCCATTATGTTATTTTTTAAACTAATTTGCTGTTTTTTTACATTCATTAGATTCAAGCTTTTAGGTTCTAGTATAGAAATAATACATTAACTTGAACTTTTATCAGCTTTTTGGGACAGTTTTTGACAACACTTTTATTTTTCACAGCTACATTAGACAAACTTGACTACAGTGGACAACAATCATTTTACTCAATATTTTGCATTGGTCATAACTAATTATGTTGTTCTATGTACCTGGATTTTCTGTCTGGCAATAGCATAATCATGCTTGTATTTATTTGTTTGAATTTGTTTACACAGGTAAAGCATTGATCCCATAGACCTTTTTCAAATTTGGCCTGGGTTATTCAAAGAAGACACAAGTGATTTCACACAGCAAATAATCCAGGTTAATATCAAATGGGCTTTTGAAATGTTTACATAAATGTATGAAACAAACACAAATGAAAAATGAAACTGGAACTGAAGAACATCATCTGCTATAAAACAATCTTACATTAGGTGCATACAAATAAGATAAAGCCTGGATTATTATGCATTTTTCATTTATTTTGTTTAAACTTAGTTCTTTTAGATCATTTCTGAATAAGTGTGTTTCTGTTTCATTATAAGATCTCTTTTAATAACCAACTACTTGTTAATATCTTATTTTGTTCATGTTGTTCATTTGGAATTGTGTTTGTCTGAATATTCTCATCCCTAGACTACCTGCTCTTTATTCAATGTTATTAGGGCTGCCAGCAATTTTCCTTATTTCTATGGGGTTCACTAGTGCTTATGTTTTGTCTGGAGACAATTGTTGGTCCTTCATCCTTTTTATCCTCTAAATTATATGAAGGAAACATAAGTCCTGCTGTGATTATAACCACTGCCATGGATATCCAGGGTCTGAGACTCAGCTGATGTAAATTCTTAACTACTGTGACCACGGCTGGGAAACAATCCACTTAGTCCCATTTTTCATCTTATGTGAAATACCCACTGGTCTTTTATTCAGTCTGGGACAGACAGTTGGGGCATAATATTTTGGATAACCCACTGAGTTGACTTCTAAAATGTCAGTGGGTTTTACAGGGTGTTTATGAGTAGAGGTATGCTGGGCATTTTTTGTGTTCCTCAACTATTTATACTTGTCCTAGCTGTGAAACACCACATCTCCACTGATTATCTCTTAATCTCCTGTATTTGTAATGCTTCATATGACTGACAAGTGCAGTTCCTCATCTGCATGAATGAAATGTGGAACCAAAGAGGTGCTCTGTTGGAATCATCGATGTTTGTTAGACCACTGCAAACTTTGGATAGAGATGGGTATTTGTAGAGCATAGCATTGCAGAAAATACTACAAAAAGATTAAATACACAGGGAGGAGGTGATTCAGAAACAAAGGTAGCATGGATACTTGGGGGTAAAATTACTGCATTAGCAGCATATGCAAATGACCTGATGAGTGTCCTTGTTTGCCATCATCTGCTTTATTAGATCTCACATCCATGATACATTTTGAGAAACCTTTTCTTTGATATCATCTGGATGTCTGTATATGTCTACACCTCTGTGGATTCTTGACTTTTCTCTTTTGACTATGCTTTATGCTATACATTGGATCTTTCTGGATGTTTGAAGATTTAAAGGCCCCTTTTTTAAAAATATAATTTTTTTCAGCTTGTAAGTGGCATATATAATGTGTGTATTAACTTTGCATGTCATGGGGTATCGTCATGAGACACTTTCACAGTGTTACTACATTGCTCCTCTCGTATCATGCTAGTATAATTTCTTCTGTGATAATTTCCTAAGTGTCCTCGTTCTTCATCTGCGGCAGTATACTGGGTATTGCTCTACTGGAGAAGTGTCACAAACCTACTAGATCCTGTCTGCAATATTGCACTGTTATGGTTTAAAATGTGGACCTCTATACTCAGAGTTTCAGGTCTGCACCATTTGTAACATTCAACTGCATGGGACTGCACAATTAATGCAAACGATAAGTCCTCAAGGCCTCTCTGTGATATGTATCAGCATTCTGAAGTACATCAGTGAGAAAGTAACATATGTGAAGTTGTTCAATCCTGCCGTTCATTCTTACACACGGGTTCGGAGCCAATCCACCGGCTCCAAGTCGGCCGCTTTACTAGCTGAAAATCTCAGAGTAGCTCAAGGCAGATCCCTTTCCCATGATGCTCTATGTCCTACCTCAGATCTAGTTTGCCGCTGCAACAGATCAGAGGTCGTCAGAGAGCTCGGGCCAGTTTGTGACATATTTTCATATTTCTCCTAATTTTTCTGCTTATAGATGAATGGTATTACTAATTTTTACAGTTGTACTGCTTATTGGGCTAGTTAGCCTTTGCTTGTTTTTTCTTTATCAGTAGTTTGACAAGTTTCATCCTTTACAAAGCAGTTGCTCTTAGGCCTTTGGCTGTGCCTTAGTTATTCATCCCTATCCCATTTAGTATTAATATTGATAGCGTGTTTAGCTTATTATTATTAGATAGTAGTGTATTTAGATATTGGAATTAGAAATATATCTAGATATTAGATTATGATTAGCTTCACAGTTGTTCAGTGGAGTGACAACTCTGAGTTGTTGTTAGTAGTTAGAGTTTGCAGTGTTTTGTGTGTACTTTGTTATACAGTGATATTTTTCTCTTCATTACTGTTTACAATGATGACACTCCTACTATGACTGATCATAAGTCATCAGCTCCAATCCCAAGTCATCAGCTCCAAGCCTTACCTTGAAGGTGCAGTCGCTGGCTCTGCAGTCTTTGGAGCCGTGCACCAAGCCAGTGTTTTGGAGCCGGTCCCCGGTCTTGGAGCCAGTCTCCAAAACCTTGAGATCACCTATCCTTCAATCGGTGGCTTCTTCGGTTCCTTCGACTCATTCTTCGAGGACCTTCTCTGATGTGGATGTGGACTGGGTGGTGTAGAGGCTTCTCATGAACCCAGCACTGGCTAAATTGTTATCGGCCTTGACCCAACCGGTTTCAGAGCCTAACATCATCCCACCTGCTATGACTATTCCTCCTCTGAGCCGAGCAGGGCCTTCAGAGCCAGGAGTGAAGGATCTGATGATTGTGGAGCCTTTGGAGCCAAGGCATGTTCCAGTGCCATAGTCTCCATCAACCCTGACTTCTTCGGTACCATTGGAAGAGTCTGGGAGCTGACACTCTCTGGTCGGTTCCAGTGGGGAGAGTCAAAATAATGCGTCGGTTCCGACCCTTCCTCTTGGAGCTTTGGGGCAGATGAGCTCAGCTCTATCCTCTGGGTCAGAGCCCACTGTCTCAGTGCCAAGGAAATTGCCATCTTCTTCGGAACCAGCGGCTTCCTCAGGTCAGAGCAGTGGTGCCTTCAATGCTATGAGGAGGGTTATGTCATCCAAGACACACAATTCAGCAGGTCCCTCCTCCTCCTCCCCTAAAGTGCCACTTTCTGCTTCTACATCACAGGTCCCTGTGAAGTGTCAAGACCTGGAGCTTCAGGTAACCCCACTGAGTGACCCTTTTTCTACTGAGACCTCACCAGAAGCTCCCACTGATGAGGTTCCCAGGAAGAGACTTTGTAAGAGGAGACATTTAGATTCCCCACAGGAGTCCCTGACATCAGACACCGACTTAGAGGAATCAGAAGGGTCCCCATGGTCCCCCTCGGAGGATATCTCCTTTGCTGAAATCCTAGAAGTCCTTCAGCAGAGGGTTGACTGGCAGTCCATTAGCCGTACTGAGGATGAGTCGGTGCTCCGGAAGGCCTTTGGGTTTCAACCTTCCGCCTCCTGGGTGACTCCTCCCTTCAACAAACTAATGGAATTGGTTGCTCGAAGGGTGTGGGAGTCTCCTGATACTATGGAACTGGTCCCTCAGAGGTCCAGCAAGTTTATCACCTCCCCCCAAGATAAGATGTTCCTCACTAAGGGAGTTCCGGTATATGCCATGGTGGTGACGGCGGCCACCAAGAAAGAGATGTCCAAAACCTCTTCTACTGTCCATCCTCCTAATAGGGATTCCAGGACTATGGACAGGTATGGGAAATGCATCTTTAGTTCTGCGACCTTTGCTATGCGATCGCTTAACTATTTGACTCATTTTACCCGACTTCAAAGAGATCTCCTAAAAGAGCTCGGAGATACTCTGCAGAGTAGTACAGATGGAGCTGTCTCTGTGAAGATGACAGCCCAGCTTAATACCCTTAATTCCATAGTTAACTCGTCCATGCGGCTCATTTCCTATGCAACCGATGGTTCGTGTCAGGCAGCGGGTTCAGCAATAGCTCTTCGGAGACAGTCCTGGATGCGCTTATGGTCCTTTGTGGAAGCCTTCAAATCTTCCTTTGTCAGCACCCCATTCGATGGCTCATGTCTTTTTGGGACCAAAGTCAAGGAGACTCTCACTAGGTGTGAGCAAGATGGAAAGAATCTAGCTGCTGTAGGAGTCTGTTTTTCCACCCCTACCAGACCATACCCCAAAGGGCAGAAAGGTGGGAAAATGTGGTTCCGGAAATCTCAAGGAACTTTCCAGAACACATGTAGTAAACCCCCCTCCAGGGGCAGTGGAGGGAGTAATAATGGAAGACTCCACCCCGGCAGCAGAGCGGGTCCGCAGAATCAGGTCAACAGGGATCAGTTCCTTGGTAAGCCCTATCAGCGCTTCTGAAAGGAGGTCTGACTGTCCTACTCTGGATGCAGTCGGGGGTCACTTGGCTTTGTATCTGGATGCCTGGCTAGGAATTACAAGAGATTCTTGGGTACAAAGCATCATTACCAAAGGTTACATTATCCCATTCTTAGAAAACCCACCTGTTGGGGAAAAAAAATCCCAGATGTTCCACCCAGTCTCAGGGAACAAGCAGCCATAGAAATCTAGAGGCTGCAGGAAAAAAGAGTCATCCAGCCAGTCCCAGCAGACCAGATAGGATCGAGAACTTACTCCATATTCTTTTTAGTTCCAAAGAAGACAGGGGACTAGAGGCCCATCTTCGATTTCAGCAGGCTCAACACATTTGTAAAGAAGGAGTAGTTCCAGATGGTCATGCTTCAGTCTATTCTCCCATTCCTCAGAATGGGTGATTGGATGTGCGCTATAGATCTCAAGGATGCATATAGTATATCAAAATGGCCAGACCATCCAAAGATCATCTCCGTTTCCGGCTGAGAGCCAGTCACTACCAATTCCGAACACTGCCCTTTGGACTCACAACAGCCCCCAGAGTGTTTACTAAATGCATGGCAGTGGTTACGGCTCACCTGAGGCATCTAGGATTCTGAATGTTTCCGTATGTAGATGACTGGCTCCTTACCGCCTCCTCCAGGCATCAACTCATTCTGTCCAGGGATCATACTCTCAATCTCTGCTCTCAGTTAGTATCACTTTCAATTTCGAAAAGTCTGCATTGTTACTGTCGTAGTATATCTCCTTTATTGGAGCAGAACTAGACACCACCACTGCCATAGTAAAATTGCCCCTAGACAGAATAGCCACTATCTGAAATCAGGTCTCAGACATTTTGCAGAGAAGAAAAGTACCGGCCTCTCAAGTACTGGAGCTACTAGGTACCATGGCAGCTACGCTCATAGCAGTTCCACTGGGACGTATGCACATGAGGATTTTTCAGTGGTTACTCTTCACCCAGTGGTCTTACCAACAACTTCCGATGTCATTCTTAATCATGATTATGGACTCTTGCAAGAAGGATCTTCGCTGGTAGTTGACCAGCCACCAAGTTACAGTGGGTCGACCATTTGTTTCTCCCCCGCTGTCAGCCACGGTGACCACAGTCGCTTCTCTGATAGGGTGGGGGGGCTTTTTCAGGGAAGAACAGCCCAAGGCACCTGATTGGAGACAGAGTCACAGTTGCACATCAATTTTCTGGAGCTGAGAGTGGTGCTTTAGGCATTGCAGTACTTCCATGACTCTCTGCCTCTAGGGACAATTGCGATACAGACAGACAACATGTCTGTGGTCTGGTACATCAACAAACAAGGGGGAACCAAGTCTTACCCCCTGTGTCGAGAGGCCTTTAGAATTTGGCAGTGGACAGTATCCACCGGGCGCTTTCTGATAGCAGTGCATATCCCAGGGAAATCCAACGTGATAGCGGATAAACTGAGCAGAGCCATTCTGTTACTGCACGAGTGGTCTCTCAAAGATGAAGTTGCGGAGATGATTTTCCACAGATGGGGCAGCCTTGCTGCAACCTGTTTGCATCCCCTATGAATGCCAAATGCAGAAGCTAATTTGCCCTGAATCCCCCTCCAGGTGACAGTGCAAGGGACTTGCTCATACACGATTGGCCCCCTGGACTCCTGCATGCCTTCCCACCTATACCCCTAAACCCAAAATTCTTACAGAAAACCAAAAGACTGGGAAGGACTGTAATCTTAATAGCCCCTTCTTGGTCTTGACAGATTTGGTTCCCCTTCCTCCGACTCTATCAACTGGAGGAACCTTGGTTTCTGGACCCAGTTCCAGACCTGCTGACACATTCATCAGGGGCCCTCCATCCCTCCCTTCATTCCCTCAGACTGACAGCTTGGCTTCTCCAATAACCAACCTAGCCAGGTCACATGAATTTTCTTCTGAGGTACAACATATTCTTGTATCTTCACATAAGGCTTCCACCAGAAAGTTGTATGCTAGTAAATAGTAGCGATTTGCCTTTTGGGCCTCCCAGAATAACATTGATCCTTATGTTGCCCCGATTGCTAGTATTCTGGAACTCCTATCTAAGCTTTTTCATGAAGGTGCTGCAGCTGCCATTATTAGAGTTCAATTGGCTGCAATTTTTAATCTTCACCTCGGAGCTGAAGGTTCTAATTTGATGTCTCACAGATTATATAGAGCTTTCCTGAAGGGTACCATTCATCTTTGGCCACCTGTTAGACAACCCTTTACTCCCTGGAATCTAAATTTTGTGTTGTCACTTATTATTCTTCCTCCCTTTGAGCCTGTATCATCCTGCCACTTGAAGTTTCTTTCTTGGAAAACTATTTTCTTGGTAGCCATTACCTCAGCACATAGGGTGTCTGAGCTTCAAGCCCTTTCTATCAACCCCCCATATTTGTTTTTTCACCCAGACAGAGTATCACTGAGGACTAATCCTTTATTCCTACCAAAGGTGTGTTCCGAGACTAACCTGAATCAAACTATCAAACTTCCACCATTTTTCAGTAATCATTCTACTAAGTTGGAGTACATGTTGCATAAACTTGATGTCCACAGACAATTGAGATTCTATTTGGACAGGACAAAGGAATTTAGAAGATCAGAGCAACTCTTTGTATCTCATGCTGATGCTAAGAAAGGATTACCAGTCTCTAAAGTTACCCTTTCCAAATGGTTAACTGACTGCATTACATTTATATGCTCTTCAGCAAACCAAACATTAGAGCATGGTGTGAAGGCTCACTTCACTAGGGCTGTTTCCACTTCTTCTGCCTATGCGGCTCGATTATCTTTGGACACTATATGTGCAGCTGCCACTTTGTCTAAGCTGCATACCTTTATCACTCATTACAAAGTGGACAGGCCCTCCAGAGACAGGGCTTCATTTGGTTCCACTGTCCTCAGGAATGTACTCCCTTGAGCCACCCATTATTAGGGTGCTTGGGACGCTACCCATGTGTAAGAAGGAACAGCGGGATTGAACTACTTCACATAAAGAAGTTATGTACTTGCCATAACATTCCATGTGAGTTGTTCATCTCACCTTCATTCTTACATTCCCACCCGCCTTCCCCCTCCAGGGTCTCGAAGAACGAATAATCTTGAGGTTCTGGTGGTCTTGTTCTGGGACTTCTTACTCCGGTTGGAGTATTTCTTGGGTTATTTCTGTGCATGCTGGGTTCAGAAAACTAGATCTGAGGTAGGACATAGAGAATCATGGGATAGGGACCTGGCCTCGAGCTACTTTGAGATCTTCAGCTAGTAAAGCGGCCAACTCAGCGTTGATGGATTGGCTCCAAACCCATGTGTAAGAATGAAGGCGAGATGAACAACTCACATGGAACGTTATGGTAAGTACATAACTTTTTTATTTACACATTTCAGCAAGCATTAAAATGAAAGAATCACTTAGAAACACATGCTTTTGCTTTAGGAAAGGGAGAGTTCTAATCTATGAAGGCATGTATTGTTGTTTCAACAGAAACTGCAGGCCTAAAAACATTAAACTCAGTTTGAATCTTTAAATTCAAAGTACATTTGTGAGCTAAAAAAGCTTTGGTGCATCAGGTTTATGCTAGGTGCAATCCTCTAACTCAGAATATTGTGTTTATGCACCCTAGCCAAAGATTATGGGACACAACATTTTTAGAATGGAATCAAACTATTTTTGGATTATGACACATTTATATGTCTGGGGTGCTGTAGTCTTTGTTCTAATAGAGAGCACACCTTGTGTACACTGTTTACATAGCTGAAGAGGAAGAACTGAACACGTCCACTTTTAAAGAAAAGCCTTTTGCTGGATTTGAGAGAACTATATGTAAAGATAAGAAGAACAAGTAAACCAATACAAATGATGAAAAAATATATACCTAAAGCACAATAGAAAATACTATCTGTGGGATTCAGAAACATTTTCTGGATGATGATAAAGGATTGTGCTGGATAAGCAGCCACACACAGGGAACGGGCAATTCAAAGACATTATATGCATGAACGTTAAATGTTATTAAATCCCATGGCCCATATACTATGCTAGTGGTATAAACAAATGGCAATAAATAATAATGGCATGGTAATGAGAAATATTATTAAACAGAGAGTCTCTGTGAGTCTCTTTTGATGCAAATGAGAGCAAACAATATGGCAGAATAATAATTTAGAAACATGTATATACCACAACTAGTAGTATAGCACCAGTGTTAATAAAGGCAGTAAAATTCTGAAGGTACAAGAGGTGAATTGCAGAATAATGTATTGGTTAATGACAGCATTAAGAAATCTGTACAGGTAATTAATTGTAGTTACAGACTTGAGCATTGTCACCCTTGGTGGTGCTGTGTATTCTGTCTACACTTATTATTTTAATGCTCTCCACAACACTAACACTATGGACCACTACTTTGTGGATACAGTTATAATGTAGATGCTGCAGTCACTATTCAGCAAACAACATGGAACATGCTGGATTTATCACACAAGTCAGTGTATTTCTTTGTCCTGGTCCCAAGCCTGGATACATAGAGAGGGTTACATCAGTAAGGGCATCCAGTGTAAAACATTTGCCAAATGAAATATGTGGACAACAATACAGATTTCCATACCGGTTTGGTCGAGACCCGGGTTAACAATGACTGCCATCAGCAGTGTTAGCCAGTAGGGTGTTGGTGGAAATTGGACTACTGTTGGCTGAAGGAGAAGAAGAGGGGGAAGGCATGCCCAAAGGCAGGAAGAGAGGAGGAAGGTTAGGAGTCTTGTAGTGAGGGTAGGAAATTTGAATGTTGCCAGTATGACTGGTATAGGGAGAGAGCTAGATGATATGGTGGAGAGAAGGAAGGCTGATATATTGTGCATGCAAGAGACCATATGGAAGGGGACCAAGGCCAGGTGTATCAGAGGTGGGTTCAAATTGTTCTATCATGATTATAATGAGAGGAGAAATGGGGCAGGGCTTGTCCTGTATGCCAAGAGTGTTTTGGAGTTGAAAAGAGTGTTGGATAGAGTGATGCTTATGAAGCTGGAAATTGATAGTATGATGATGACTGTTGTTAGTGTATATGTTCCACAAGTTGGGTGCGCGAAGGATGAGAAAAAAAATTTGGAGTGAGTTGGATGAAGTGGTGGCACGTGTACCCAAGGTTAAGAGTGGTGATTGGAGCATATTTCAATGGGCATGTTGGGGAAGTGAACAGAGGGGATGAGGAATTTATGGGTAGGTATGGTGTTAAGGAGAGGAATGCAGGTTAGATGGCAGTGGAGTTTGCAAAAAGGATGGACATGGCTATGGTGAATACATATTTTAAGAAGAGGGAGGAACACAGGATAACATACAAGAGGAAGATGGATACAGGTGGATTATATCCTCTGCAGGAGGGCCAGTCTGAAGGAAATTGGATACTGTAAAGTAGTGACAGGTGAATGTATAGTTAGGTAGCATAGGATGGTGGTCTGTAGGATGATGTTGGTGATCAAGAAGAGGAAGAGGAGGAGTGTGAAGGCAGTGACAAGGATCAAATGGTGGATATTGAAAAAAGGTGATTGTGAGGTGAAGTTCAGGGAAGAATTAAGACAGGCACTGAGTGGCAGTGAAGAGTTACAAAATAGCTGGGTAACTACAGCAAAGCTAGTAAGGGTGACGGCTAGAAAGGTGCTTGGTATGACATCTGGACAGTGGAAGGACAACAAGAAAACATGGTGGTGGAATGAGGAAGTACAGGAGAGTATATGGAGAAAGAGGTTGGTGAAGAAGAAGTGGGATTGTCAGAGAGATGAAGAAAGTAGACAGGAATATAAGGAGGTGATGTGTTTATTTATTTATTTATTTATTGCATTTGTTTACCGGGAAAGTCCACTGGTCCTAAAAGAGCCCATTTTCGGTGGAGGCCCAGGGAGAAAAGCTCTGACAAGAACATAGACAGAGAAAATAATTAAACATGAATTGGCACAGAAGTAGAAACAGTGTTACACATAGTGGTTACAGTAATATATACAGAATATAGACATAAGTCAGGAATTTAGTTGGTTTGATTACAGTAACATATACAGAATATATACATAAAAGCAGGAATTTAGTTGGTTGCCAGATGAATTCAGAGTGGTAAAAATGGAGCTAAATTAATCATCATTATTGTATCAGTATCAACAAGTGATGAAAGAAAGAAAAATACTAAATATGCAGAAAGTATCATCAGTCACTAGTAGTAAAAAGCATAATAGTTTTGTTATAATATAAGGAGAAGGTACATAGCCAGGAAGAGTTGAGATGATTTTTCAGTATTGGCGAAGAGAGAGGTGGTGAAGGCTAAGGATAAGGTGTATGAAGAGTTGTATGAAAGGTTGGACACTAAAGAGGAAGAAAAGGACCTGTACCGATTGGCTAGACAGAGGGACTGAACTGGGAAATATGTGCAGAAGGTAAGGATGATAAAGGATAATGAGAGAAACATACTCACGAGTGAGGAGAGTGTATTGAGGAGATGGAAAGAGTACTTTGAGGGGTTGATGAATGAAGAGAATGAAAGGGAGAGAAGGTTGGATGATGTGGGGATAGTGAATCGGGAAGTGCAATAGATTAGCAAAGAGGAAGTAAGGACAGCTGTGAAGAGGATGAGGAATGGAAAGATTGTTGGTCCAGATAACATACCTGTGGAAGCATGGAGGTGTTTAGGAGAGATGGCAGTGGAGCTTTTTACCAGATTGTTTAATGAAATCTTGGAAAGTGAGAGGATGCCTGAGGAGTGGGGAAGTATTTTGGTACCGATTTTTAAGTATGTAGGTGATGTGAAGAGCTGTAGTAACTACAGAGGGATAAAACTGATCAGTCACAGCATAAAGTTATGGGAAAGAGTAGTGGAAGCTAGGTTATGAAGGGAGGTGATGATTAGTGAGCAGGAGTATGATTTCATGCTGGGAAAGAGCACTACAGATGCAATGATTGCACTGAGAGTTTTGATTGAGTAGTACAGAAAAGGTCAGAAGGAGTTGCATTGTGTCTTTGCAGACTTAGAGAAAGCATATGACAGGGTGCCTAGAGAAGAGTTGTGGTATTGTATCCCGAAGTCGGGAGTGGCAGAGAAGTATGCAAGAGTGGAACAGGATATGTACGAGGGTAGTGTGACAATGGTGAGGTCTGCGGCAGGAGTGACTAATGCATTTAAGGTGGAGGTGGGATTACATGAATGATCACCTCTGAGCCCTTTTTTATTTGCAATGGTGATGGAAAGGTTGACAGACAAGATCAGACAGGAGTCCCCATGGACTATGATATTTGCGGATGACATTGTGATCTGTAGTGAGAGTAGGGAACAGGTTGATGAGACCTCAGAGGTGGAGAAATGCTCTAGAGAGGAGAACAATTAAGGTCAGCAGGTCTAAGATAGAATATATGTGTGTGAATGAGAGGGGGGCTAGAGGAATTGTGAGGATTCAGGGAGTATAGTCGCTGAAGGTGGATGAGTTTAAATAAATACTTGGGCTCAATAGTTCAAAGTAATGGTGAGTGCGGAGGAGAGGTGAAGAAGATAGTACAGGCAGGGTGGAGTGGGTGGAGAAAAGTGTCAGGAGTGGTTTGTGACAGACAGGTACCAGTAAGAGGGAAAGGGAAGGTCTACAAGAGGGTAGCGAGACCAGCTATGTTATATGGGTTGGAGACTGTGACATTGACAAAAAGGCTGGAGTCATAGCTGGAAGTGTCAGAATTAAATATGTTAAGATTTGCATTGGGTGTGATGAGGATGGACAGGATTAGGAATCAGTATATTAGAGGGTCAGATCAGGCTGGACGGTTTAGAGACAAAGCTAAAGGGGTGAGATTGCATCAGTTTGGACATGTGCTGAGGAGGATGCTGGATATATTGGTAAAATGATGCTAAGGATAGAGTTTCCAGGTAAGAGGAAAAGAGGCAGGCCTAAGATAAGGTTTATGGATGTGGTAAGAGAGGACATGCAGGTGCTTGGTGTGACAGAACAAGATGCAGAGGACAGGAAGAAATGGAAACAGATGATCCACTGTGGTGAACCCTAACAGAAACAGCCAAAAGAAGAAGAAGAAGATCAGGCTGAGGAATGTGTAGATCATTGTGTGTATTGTACCAAGTCAGCCACTGTAGCTAGTTAGCATGTGCATATAAGTTGCTGAGCACATGCAAGATCAGTGCCATTTTGCATAGTCAGTCAGAGAGGATGCAGGCATAAATAGAGATGCACATGCAAGTGTGTTTGAAGTAATGAGTCAGTCAATTAGCTTAAATAAGTCAATTAGCTTAAATACATGTTCCAGTTATAGCTTCTGATGTGTTTATGTATAATAAACAACTTGAACTCATCACAGTGCCTTAGTGTTTCATTAGAATACAAAAGACATGTGACATGGTATCAGAATGGGATCCGAAGTGATGCAACTCGCAAACCATGAGGCATGAAGTCAGAAGTGGAGGAATATACAGGAGCGAACTTGCAAACAGGTCAGTGGTTATTCAAAGGGACTCAAACTCTTTTAAATGATTTTTCAGTTGCCACTTATTCAGTGAAGCATTCAGAACATTTGAAATAATTACCAAGATAAACAAAATGTCCGAAATTGCAACATACTGATAAAAGTTAATAGAAAACTGTTCCAGATAGTTTCCAAAGTGTTACTAACTGAAACTTTTCAAAGTATCCAAAGTGTCTGGGTGCAGTGTTAAAGTGAAGCCTTTTCAAAGAGATTGTGGTGCAGCTGGACATTACAAGTATTGGGTCTATGCTTATATTTAAACAAATTTTGGTGTTATGGCAGAGGGATTTCACAGACCTGAACCGCTGGTGTTTGATAATAAAATTGCTGGGAATTGTTGAGTGTTTGAGCAAGAATATGATATTTTATACAGGCTGCATTTTCTGATAAAGGCGCACATACAAGAGCATTCATACTTCTTAATTTAGCTGGCTTGGAAGCCATTGAGAGGGAACATTCATCTATGTATGCACCTGCCATTTATGCAGGGGAGGGGGAGATCCACCATATTGTGATACAGGTTGAAACACTGGAAGACCCTGAGTGCTTAAAACACAGATTTAGAGAAATGTGTAACCTTCTGTGATGCCCATGCCCTGGCCCAGCAATCAAGGAGCCTCAATCCTCACCACTAACACCAGAGAGGGCATCTCATATATGAAGGAAAGGATAAATATACACAGTAAAGTACAATTTCCCTTAAGAGCACACAGAGATCACAGTCAGTCCGGGGCTGGTCGTTCCCTTGCTCTCCAGGTCCCCAATATGACTCCCCACTAGCCCAGCTATAGGGTCCAGATCTCAGCTTAGTGGGCAAAATAAAACCTTTAGCATGCTCTCTGTCCAACCAGTGCTTCATGTCCTTGCCCAAGTAGCTGACACACACTTTGATATAAGAGTTTATACAACCACACAGACACACCTGGGAAAGGCTGGTACAGGTTCTCCAGCTGTGCCCCTATTACCCAGACTATACGGTAGTATCACCTGCCACCACTCAACTAATATTTATCAGCTGCTCAAAGGCCCTTAAAAGGGTTTCCAATTATTACTGTGCAATATTATTATCCAATTGTTAGTATAACTAAACAGTCAAGGCTTATTAGAGTGATTTGGTACAGTAATCACTATAAATATGCAATGTACTCAAGAGCTTAAATTATCTCTACCCAAAATGGCCACAGTTGAAATGTTTTAAAATAGTTAACAATAAATACTAAAAACACAAGACAATACTTCTTACTACACAGTGCTAGTCAAGAGTTCAGAGATCACAGAGTAATACTTAAAATAATTCAGTAGTACAGTTCTGACATCAAAGAAAAACACTCAGTCTAATCTTTCTAGTTCCTAGCTATTTCTAAAAGAAAACACAAATCTAAGATAACTTACATAAGAAAATAGGCAGAGTGCTAATGAGTTGGATGGTCAAGACAAAAATGCTTTATCCTCTCTGGTTCTCTCTGTTTAAATTGAAATTGCAGCCCTGATTTACATTACATCATTCTTCACACTTCCCTGGGTTCCCAGGCTACAGAAACTGCTTTACATTCTTAACATCTTCTTTTGTTATTTTGCAGCTGGTTAGGAAACAGAGCAATAAAATTACATTTACATGTTTAAATCTAGCAATCTAACTCTTGGTTAAAATAGAAAGATTTTTTTCATCTAGACCCTTCGGCACCACTGTCTACATCAAAGTGTCACCACATGCTTTTCTTTGGTCAGTAGAGTGTACTGTTGTCACTTTTTTCATTTCCAGATCTAACAATATTTCTTTACATTTAAGACAACAAGAATGTAGTTTACATTCATATTTACAAATGACAGAATTATCTGCAAAATTCTAGGTTGGCAGCCTTCATCTATCTTTACCCACTTTTCACATATCCCCACCCCTGGAGAACTCAAGCTAATTTTTCAAGTGACCCTTGAGAAACGCTGCTTGAGAGAGTTAGGTCTAGCTGAGTGTACCTTACCCCATTCCCTGTCTTCAGAGCCCACCTGCATTGGCATTGCTACTCCCACTGTGGTGCTGCACTGACATATCATATGCTTCCAACCTCAGGCTCCATCTCAGCAAGTTGGCATTTTGCTGGCTGGCTCTGTTTAACCATGTTAGTGGGTCATGATCTGTCATTACAGTGAATTTCCTTCCATACAGATAAGGCTGAAGTTTTGGCAGTGCCCACACTATGGCTAGGCATTTATTTTCTACAGCTGCATAGCATTCCTCCCTGGGTTGGAGCCTACGACTGAGATAAACCACTGGGTGCTCTTCTCCCTCTGAAGAAATCTGGCTAAGTACAGCCCTCACCCAATGGTTCAAAGCATCCACCTGCACAACAAATTATTTGCTGTAATCTGGACTGGCTAACACAGGGGGTCCCCCCAAAGCTTCTTTAAGCTTCTGGAATGCCTGCTTACATGGTGGGGTCCACACTACCTTATCTGGCCTGTTCTGAGCAGCTATGATACTATAACTGGGGATGAACTTTCTGTAGTACCCTGCTGTCTGTAAAAATGCCCTCACCTGCTTGTTAGTAACAGGTGCAGACAATGCCTTACTGGCTTCCACTTTGGCAGGTTCTAGCTTTATCTTACCACTCCCCACTTTATGTGCTAGGTAGGAGACCTCTACCATCCCCACCTGACATTTGCTCGGCTTAATGGTCAACTCTGCCCTCTGTAGTCTGCGCAGCACTTTCATGACATGCTGAAGGTGCTCTGGCCAGGAATCGCTGTAGATGTCAATATCGTCTAGGTAAGCAAGGGCAAACCCTCCTGCTAGGATATGATCTACGATCACTTTGGTAATTCTGCTGTTAATAAGCACAGCATTAGTCTTCACACACACACACACACACACACACACACACACACACACACACACACACACACACACACACACACACACACACACACACACACACACACACACACACACACACACACACACACACACACAGACACACACAAATATTTATCAGGAATGTTACCTGTGTTTACCCTTTTCTGCTTGCACAACCCAGCATAAGGCCAGTTGTATAATACATGTAGGCAGTTAGTGGCACTACACCAATAAATAGCTTTACTTCTTTTATTGTATTTATCCATGTGACATTCTGCTTCATATGTACTGTATATCCATCTTAAGCATATGTTTACTTCTCAATCTCTCTCTCTCTCTCTTTCTTTCCCTCCCTTCTGCACCTTTGTCGCAATCCATTTTGTTATAATTATATTCCCTTTGCAGTTTTATTTTCCACATTTATGTTTGCAGTTTGCACAGTAGCTACCATGCTTTCACCACTGGTAACAGCCTCAGTCTCCAGACCTTGTGTGGTTCCAAGCATCCTCTGTATATATCTCATCCTGCATTCAGTGGAGGCAGCCATGAGTTTACCTCTGCCAACCCCGGCGGTGCTTCACTAGACAGAAGTACCACTGTTCCTTCTGTTGGCACTAGTGGCATAAGCAATATGTCACATGCAGGGAGTTGGGAGAGGTAGTGGTGGATCTCTTAGGAGAGCAGCTTGAAACCCACATCATCCAAATAGAAAGGGTCCCCTGCCATTATCACCTTAAATAGGCCCCAGAAAAGAGGGTGAACCCTATGGCTGTGTTAGCTACAGGCAGTGTGATACAGATAAATATACCCCTTTTACCCTGTCATGGTGTACCCTCCCTTGTGTGTCCTGGCACACTTCTGTTTGTTGTCCAGTCCTCCCCATCACCAGTGCCCTACATTTGTTTGTCTTTAATCTCACTTCCCCCCACAAATCCCTGTGTCAGCACTTTCCCTCTCAGTCTTTGTCTCTCTTATGTATTTGCACATGTGACCGTGCTGACACCTGTGGCAGAAACAATGCTACCCTCCCTCTTTCCCTTTCCCCATTCCCATTCATTCCTTCAATGTTTCCCTTGTCTATGCACCTCTGCTCGTTTCCCCTTTATGCTGCTATCATATAAGCCAATTTCTACCACTTTATACAGTCACTTATTATTCTTCCTCCCTTTGAGCCTGCATCATCCTGCCACTTGAATCTGTCTAGTTCCAACCTCACCACCACGAGTGCTGTGGAAAATATAAAAAAGAGCAGTGAAACTAGTGGTCTTAAAACTTTGTTGATGAGCTCAGTCACAATGTTTGTTTGTCTTTCGGCTTTTTCCCGGTAAGGGGTCGGCACAGCAGAACTTCGGTCCGCTAATGATTGGCAGTAAATTTCTACACAATGTTGTGGTGCCAACTCGACATCCAACCTTCAACGAAGGCACGCCCATTTACGCACGCATGTCTTTCAAACACTACCCAACTGCGGGGAGGTCATGCAGACTCCACACAGAAGACATTCCCAAGCCAAGCCAAGAATCTAACGAGAGAACCTCTTGCTGTGAGGTAACAATGCTACCGCTTTACCACTGCGAAATGCAATGAGCTCAATTTCCAAAAATCATGAAACCCAGGTAGCAAAAGCAATGAGCTGTTATTTGTTACAGGCAAGCGATACTCAGTAACAAAAAAATCAGAAATATTTTAAAAATGTTAAACATATCAGCTTTTATATAGTTAGAAGTAGGTGTGGAAAATATATGTATTGTTTAATTTTAAACCAGCCTGTTCATGGCAAAGAATATAAACAGGGCTCTAAAAGTGCATTTTAGAACAGCAGGTACTCACCCCCCACATACTATTACTGTTTAAGTCAAACTAAATCCTAGTTAAGGAAAACACTATTCATTTGCAATCCACATTCCAAGATAAGAAAAGCATAACATAACATATACATAAAAAGATATACATAAAAATACTTTTAACTAGACTTTTAATTAAAAAGACTTAAACAAAATATGTTAACATGGCAGTGGACACTTTAAAGTGGTGTGCTTCTTATCCTGGCTTGTTGCAAATTAGTGAAAGTGCTTGCAATGAATTGTGTGCATTCTCTGTACTTAATATATTTTCCTTGTCACACTTCCAGCCATGTTATCTCTTCTTTCACCACAGGTCCACTGACTTGTGTGAGTGGGTTTTTTAAATAGCACTTTACTGGGCCATGAATTTCCACCTAGTTAATATAGCAATAACCCACGCCTGGGTGTGGGTAATGCTGGATTTACCCACGGTTGGCGTGGTTTGGTCCCGAGGGACCAAACAAAGCCGACCGTGGGTAAATCCAGCATTACCCACACCCAGAAGTGGGTTATTATTATATTAATGACATTATTTAAGAAAAGAAATAATTACTTTTCTTAAATAATGGCATTGTATAATGCCTCTTTACTGCCCTTCTGCAGCTGTCTGGTATTCTGCGGCAGTTCTGATGTACTGCGCATGCCTACGCAGTACATCAGAGCTGTGGGCAAAAGCACTGTTTCGCTATGTTAAATGGGTTTAACATAGCGAGACAGCTTTAAAATAAGCAACGGAGATCTCCGTTGCTTATTGTAAAGCTGTCTCACTATGTTAAACCCATTTAACATAGCGAAACAGTAAAAAAGCAACGGAGATCGCTTTTTTTTTTTTTTTAAACTGTCTCGCTATGTTAAATGGGTTTAACATAGCGAGACAGCTTTAAAATAAGCAACGGATATCTCCGTTGCTTATTTTAAAGCTGTCTCGCTATGTTAAACCCATTTAATATAGCGAGACAGCTTTAAAAAAAAAAAAGAAACGGAGATCGCAAAATATCCATTGCTTTTTATGCACTGTGTCGCTATGTTAAAGGAGTTTAACATAGCGAGACAGCTTTAAAAAAGGCAACGGAGATCTCCGTTGCTTTTTTTAAATCTGTGTCGCTATGTTAAACTCTTTTAACATAGCGAGACAGTGTTTTATACTAACGGAAAAAGTCCGGGCGACCGGACCTTTTTTCGTTAGTATATTGAGGGATTTACAACGGGCACGCTGGTTGGGCTGGCCAATCAGCATGCACGTTTTAGGGGAGGAATTGTATAATTGATAATTAACTTCAGGCCACAGTGAGTTATCAGCATTAAATGTGTTAGGCATATTGTATACCCATAAAGCATGCTTCTCAATACCAGGGTAGATCTGGCTTGCATACATGTTTACAGCATTCCTTCAAAATAATGGTTCCAGAACATGTAAAGAAAATAGAAAAATACAACTATAATAATTAATATAAGAAAATGTAACAGACAAAGAAAATGTATGTGAAAGGTAGGATGACTCATGCTGCTCTGAATTTTGTATCAAACTGATATCTAGAAAAAGTACAAATATGATCAGCTAACACAGTTGATTTAATACACTACTTATCAATAAACAGTAAAGGGGGGGCTAAATAACGTTGTGGTAGATAGCGCTTTGGTATTTGATAGGGCCTTGTAGCATAAAAGCAAGAAATTCCAAATGGGTTAGTAAGAAAGTGAAACCTGACAGAACAGAACAAAAAGAAAGGGATTAGAACAGATCATGAAGTGTGGCTGCATCTACCAGTAGATGTAAAGAAAGATAGTTAATTAAATAATGTATGTTCTAGAAAATGCATTAGGGTAATTTCTTAAAAAGTAGACTGCATCATGAAACCACAAACCTGGCAAGGGATGACTGAAAAATCTAAGAGACATAAAAGAGGGGAGCCAATATAAGGTAGTATAGCTTAATGTGCTGGTGCAGTAACCTGAACTGGCCATTGTATACCATCAGTGAACTGCAGTTGTCAAACAGAGTTACAATATGCCTTATTACTATACTAATAGGTCATAATGGGAATCCCACTTTAAATACCAACAGAGACAAGATAATGCATTGTGCACTCTGGGGCAGCAGAAGGGCAAGTTTGACCAGCCACAGATGTAAGAGGAAGCAAAATGGTGTGATCAGCATTGAGGGGGGAGAGTACAGGTGTAGGAGGCTGATAACTGCAGGGCGGGTTGTGAGAGTAGGGAGCTGCACCTCTCAAAAGAAAACCTGGCAGGACAATGATAGTTAACATCACTTAGGAAGTGATGGACAAGAGGACACAAGGGTTGCTAAAAGCAGTGGGGAAGGAAATATTATTCCAAAAGAAGCTAGGCATGGGTAAGGATGACTGGTGACTTTACTCATTACAATGTGGACATGAAGAAGAGCAGGGATCATAAGTTATAAGTGGTATGAGAATGGTTATATTTGTTATCTGGCTGAGGTAACATTTATGTGTCTCCAGGGTGGAGGTTGGGATTGAATGGATAAATCAATATATTGATAGAGTTGCTGCAATACTCTTATGTTTCATAGAGGGTTATGAGTTTCTCTGCCCCTAATTGCCAGAATATCCTGCCAGAACCTGTGGCATCTGTGATGCCCCACCCCTGGCCCAGTAATCCAGGAGCCTCAATTCTCCCCACTGGCAACAGTGGGGGATGTACACACTGGGAGGATGACAGGTACACACACAGTATTTCCCAATGAAGCTCTGAGTCAAGTGCAATTTCCCTTAAGAGCACACAGAGACCAGAGACAGTCTGGGGCTGGTTGCTCTCTTCTTCTCCAGATCCCCAATAAGACTCCTCACTGGCACAGCTATAGAGTTGAGATCTCAGCTGATTGACCAAGCTAAGGCCTCCAGCACCCTCTTGGTCCAACCAGTGCTTCGTGTCCCTGCCCAAGAGCTGACGAACACACTCTATGAGGTTTGATTTATACACACATGCATACACACCTGGGCAAGGCTAGCACAGGTTTACTAGCTATGCCCCCTTCTGCCCAGACTATACGGTAGTTATTACTGCTATTAATCACTCCTTATCAACTACTTTAAGGCCCTTAGCAAAGGGTGCCCAATCTTACTGTGTAATGTTACTATCAATACAAATGGTAGTTTGACTAAGAGCAAGGCTATTAGGAGTGGCCCACAGTGTCACCAAATAAATATGCAAGTACTCTAAGAACTTAAATATGTTTCACAAATATCAGCCACAATGTTAGGTTTAAATATATTTAATAACAAATAATAAAAGAACAAGAAAATACTCAGTAAACAATCACAGTTGCATCAGACTTCAAAATCACAGGAAATATTTAAAACAACATTGCAGGACAGTCTCAAATAAATAAAGAAAAACATCTAAATTAAGCTGTGAAGATTGGGGAAAGATGGGTGAAGGCTGCCAGCCTAGTCAAATAGAATTTGATACATAATTCTGGCATTTGTAAATATAAATGTAAAATACAGCCTTGTTTCTTAAATGAAAGAAAACACTGCAAAATGTGAACTTCAAGATTGTAGCAACATTGCCATCTGCTGTAAGGAAAACTAAGCCAAGCATTTCAAATGTTCTTTGAAGTCAAAATTATGTCTTTTATATCTTTTGAATTAAATAGTGGTGTCAAAGAGGGTAACTGAACACATTATTTTTATTGTCTTAACGTAAGGAATAATTACTAGAGTGTACATGTGAAATATATTTTATTGTTGTAGTTTCCTGAGCAGGTATTAGATTGTTAAATAATGTAGCCTTTTGGCCTGGGAACTCCAGACTAAGTGTCGAAATGATGTAATGGTTATACTGGGAAAATCTGTGTCAAAATGATGTAATCTGGGAGGCCCAGCAGAGATGTTTGTTAGTGAGTTTAAAAACTATTGTTCAGAGAGAGATAGACTGTAAGCATTTTGATCTTGATATCCAACTCTCAGCACTGCCTTATGCTCTCTTTATGTAAGTAGTATCTTAGAAGTTTGTTTTCTTGTAGTAATAGCTAGGAACTTAGAATAAAGAATAGACTTAAGTGTTTTTCTATTATATCAGAACTTTCCTACTGTATTGTTTTAAGTTTTGTGTGATCTTTGAACTCTTCAGTAGTGCTGTGGTGTAGTAGTATTGTACTGTGTTTTAATTATTTATTATTAAATATTTAAAAAACCTTTTACCTGTGGCTGGTTTGTGTAGAGAAAAGTAAGCTCTAGAGTACATTGCATGTTTATAAGTGATCCTGTAATAAGCCCTTCCAATAAGCCTTGATTGTACAGTAATAATTGGACACCCTTTTAAGGGCCTTTGGTTAGCTGATAAGTATTAACTGGCAGTGGCATTAATTACTACCGTATAGTCTGGGTAAAGAAGCATAGCTGGAGAATCTGTGTCAGCCTTTCCCAGGAGTGTCTGTAAAGTTGTATAAATACTTATCTCAAAGTGTGCGTGGTGTGTCAGCTACCTGGGCAGGGACACAAAGCACTGGTGGGACAGAGACGGTGCTGGAGATTAGCTTGCCAGCTAGGCTGAGATCTGGACCCTATAGCTGTACCAGTGGGAAGTCTTATTGGGGACCTGGGGAGCAAGGGAGCAACCAACCCCAGAATGACTATGATCTCTGTGTGCACTTAAGGGAAATTGTACTTTACTGTGTGTATGTGTTATCCTTTCCTCTTATGTGAGATGCCCTCCCTGGTGTTATTTGTAAGGATTGAGACTCCTTGATTGCTGGGCCAGGGCACGGCCATCACATAAGCTCAGTTATATTCCTGACTATATCAAAAAGAAATGACTATACCCATAGCTAATTTACTTACAGAGAAATGCAAGTGTGGTGAATGGGTCTTCTTGTCAGATCAAAGACAAAATACACAGTGGACTGTCCTTCTCTCAGAGACATCTTAAATTGATATTCCAAATATTTCTGCTGGGATACTTGCAGTATGACATAATTTCTAGTCATCTAACTTCAGTGCCCAGGCTCATAACCACTGATTTTAGCATCTACCTGCAAACATATATAGTCCTTAGATCTTTTGGAAAATGGAGGAAGTTGTAAAATAATTTACATTCCACCACATTTAATGACAGTACAAAAAACTTTTCTAGTACTGATATTCTGTCTCCTGTTGACTGAAACTGAAAGATAACATCCTTTTGTTACATAGTTATAAAGTAATTTAAGTTTTCAGCTATTCTTCTGAAATTAACGTCTTGTGTTTCAGTTCCCATTGTTAAAATATATACATCTAAACAGTTACAATAGTGTACATACATTTCTGCTCAGTACTTTACAAAACATCTCTTCATCACATGTCTGTACAATATGACATACAGGTCTAATACATTTGTAACACAGGCATATGAATCATGTTGATATTCACTAATGACACACAGCAACTTACAAAATTCCAGATAGCTGGGCTGGCAGCATCTCCTTCTGTCACACTTCTACATAAATCATATTAATATTTATGAATGACATATAATTATTTACAAAATTCCAGCTAGCTGTGCTGGCACTACCTCCTTTTGTCTCAGCATCAATTCAAGAATTGTGCATTTTCTGCAGCATGCCTTGAGAATAATGAGCATATATGTGGAGTAATGTATCAGCACTACATTCTCCCTACTCAATCTCCTCTCCTTTCTCCCACTCCCTCCCTTAATTTAAATTTATCTTCAAATAGCCCCAACATAACTTTTGCTGTTTTGTTCTTCCTTTTTCTCTACTGTTACCTATTATCCTCACCCTCTGTAGCTTTCTTCTTATTTCTATTATAAGTGATTATTTTACTAATAATGGTTATATTGCCAAACTTTTATAATGTGCATTACTTTATAATGTTAATTTTCTTGTATTGTAATGTGGAGCTTTTCCCCCGGGGCCTTTGCTGAAAAAGGGCTTTAGCCCATTCAGACTATCCCAGTCAGCAAATGTCAAATAAATAAATAAATAGCATAGACAGAGGATCAAGAGTTCTACTCCTTCATATTTATCTTTACTTATATTTGAATTAAAAGTATGTACAAAAAAAGATGATCATGAATACTATCCGACATGGTTTACTGAAGTAAAGCTGCTGAAGAATAGTGCTACTCAAAAGTAAAAATATTTCCTCTAGGAAAATGAGAAAGCATCACCAGAGGGGAATTCAAAATTATTGTTAAGACCAACAGCTGAAAAAAAGACTAATTGAAAGAGGAGCATGGCAGTGAAGAAATTTGATATATATATTTTGCATTACTGTTGCTTTTTAAGCCTTTTTCTCAGTAGAAATAATGCTACCAGCAAGCTGTTATATTTGAGCTAGAAATAGTAGATTTCATTGTTATTCTAAACATACCCAAAAGGGATTATGCAGTAAATCACCTCTTGCATGATATGGATTTATTGAAAATGAATGCACATTTTGGGCACATGTGCATTCAGTTATTTTAGTCTGAGACATTTGATTCTGCCAGACTCTAATTTATATAATCCAGGAATGCATGCTGTGTTGCATCACACTGCCGATTTACAATTCGTAATTCACTGACAATGATAATCAGCTTATTTATTCTACTTATTATGCGTTACTGGCTTTTGGAAGTACATTCAGGCTAGTAGTAATATGTTAAGTACAGGAACACAATGAAAATCATCTAAAAGAATTATAGAGGCAAACACTGCTATTCCAGTAGAGGTGAATCTCTTCACTTGTGTTTCATCAGTAACAGATATGTAGCTTCAGAAGCAGCCATAAACATTCTGATGCATGAAAATAAAGGTAAAAACTGATGAGCCATTTTGACAATTATTGTTTATATGGTTTATGACTTGGATGTGTCTTTTGCTTTCCCTCATTTATTAAATGAAGCATGGGAGAATGGTGTGACAATCTGTGTGTCTGTGTATTTATTTTTATTAGTATCCCTTAATGTGGTCATTTATTTATTTTTTAGTAGTATTTCCTTCATTGTGGACTGCGGTGGTGGTGCTGTGGTAGCATTGTCGCCTCACAGTAAGACATTGTCCTGTTCCATTCTCAGCTAAAGCGTTTTCTGTGTGGAGACATGCGTGAATGGGCGTACCTTCATTGAAGGTTGTGCATCAGGGCTGGCAACTCAACACGTAAAAATCTACTGCCAATCATTAGTGGACCGGAGTTCCGCTGTGGCGACCCCTAACCGGGAAAAGCCGAAAGACCCATCAATTTGCCCCACATTGTGGAAAATATACCTCACTAACTCTTGTTTTATTCTCTGTCTCCAGTCTGGTGATGCAGACCTTTGAATAATTTCTACTGTATTTGGTTCAATCATTTCTGCATCCTGTATATATATATATATATATATATATATATATATATATATATATATATACTGTGTAGTTGAACCCCCCCCCCCACACACACACACACACACACACACACACACCGACTAAAATAATAAGTAAAATAAAATTGTGTGCGTGTGTGTGTGTGTGTGTGTGTGTGTGTGTGTGTGTGTGTGTGTGTGGAAATGACTTCTGCAGTATTTACCCTTTACTAAATATTACATCAAGATCAGATTACAAATAATGCTACACAGTAGAAGCCATAAACTAGTAAATGTACTCCAGTCTGCAGTCCCGAGCAGATGTAATCCAAAGAGTACATTGTGTTTAGCTGTGTGTGTGTGTGTGTGTGTGTGTGTGTGTGTGTGTGTGTGTGTGTGTGTGTGTGTGTGTATGATTTCTGCAGTATTTACCCTTCACTAGAGATTACACCATGATCAAATTACAAATAATGCTACACAGTACAAGCCATAAGCTAGTAAAAGTACTCCAGTCTGCAGTCCTGAGCAGATGTTGTGTGTGTGTGTGTGTGTGTGTGTGTGTGTGTGTGCGCGTGCGTGTGTGTGTGTGTGTGTGTGTGTGTGTGTGTGTGTGTGTGTGTGTGTGTGTGTGTGTGTGTGTGTGTGTGTGTGTGTGTATACAGAAGAGCAGGACTGCTGTCAATCCTGGCATACATGAGGTGGCTGACCACAGGTCTCATACACGTTTACAAACATGATTGCTTTCAAGCAAGTACGCACACGACAACTGTAAAGGACAGCCACAATGAAGGTCACCACATGTAAATTTTCAGCAGTGACAGAGTGCCAGGGCAACACCATGATAGAAAAAGTATACACGCTTCACTGTTTATATATGTAAAACAATGGCTGCAAAAAAGTGTTGCATACTAGGTGGATTTATGCAGCAGAGACAACATCAACAGGACTGTGCAGGTTAATTTTATTTATTTTTTTATTTATCTCTTGTTGACCAGGTTAGTCCTACTAGGCTAGGAGCATCTTTTCTTGGGAGACCAGAGGTGGTAGGGGAGGGTCCCTATTATATTATATTATAAAAAAGACTGTTCAGCGAACAGCATTGTCGATGCTCTTACATCGAACATGCCATTCACTGAACTGTTCTTATTGAGATTGTGATACAGGGAGGGTCAGAAAATTTGCCCTTTCATCATTGTACTGCGATCTCGGAGTTGGTATATATAATTAGTGGGGGGTGCAGCCCCCCACACGAGCAGAAAACTATGAACGGCATTTTCGTTCACGGGAGCTTTCGATAATTTAATATAGACCCTGGTAGAGGAAACATGGCCATTGTATGGAGAACTTCCCCTACACTTTTCGATAGGTACCATAGGATCATTTACATCCGCCTGAGCTACCACCAACTCAATCAAATGGGATCCTAATTTAGCATCTCATCCAAAGGACAACATACTCAGGAGTGCAGCCAGATCTGGCCACAGCACACAAGCAGACCAATAATAATCATGCAGAGGAGACACAAAGCAACATATAACTGTGTGCCACAACAGACACTGAATTGTGTAAACTGGGTGTAGGGTAGAAGAATGAAGCAAAGCAATCTTCCCACAAACTATCCACAAAACAAACAACACCAGAATTATCCATTCTAAAGACTTAAACCTTGTCTGTGATATAAATAGGACCTACTAGAGAGACAGGTATGTATCTCGGAGACTACTCCATCTATGGAACAGGCTCACCTTTCATGTGAAGCAGAGTTCCTCCCTAACCCAAATGAAGTGCAACTTGGACAATTGGATGGGGAGCAGGAAATTCATCCCTGGTTTGGCACCTATGTCTGCAATGGACACAGGCAACCTGTAAATGGTTTATCTCCCAGGACCCTGCTTGTAAATGTTTCATCTCCCAAACCCTTCCTTACACTTATCAAGGGTATCAGAACTTGTGAGAGATTTGGGATGCATGGCTAGGCTTAAAAAGGCCCTTGTGATTGTTAGCCTAGTAAATGCCTATGAACCTGTGAACACCCACAGGTACACACTTTTGTCACAGTCATCTTAGGTCTAAGGGAGCATGAGGGCCTTAACATTGCAAGGCATGCACAAGGTGAATCAGATATGCACTTCAAAACAACTAGCCTAAGATCCATATATCTTTGGTGTACTAAAGTCATAAGCAATTTGATAGCTGATATCTGCACATATAAGGGTCACAGGCACAGGTATTGCATTGGAAGCAGTGTGCATGTAGCAGTTTTTTAGAACTTCAATGCTGCTCATAGGTACAGCATGTCTACTGTTTCCCCTGCTATATCCTTGGGTTTTGTAATAAAGAAGAAGAAGCATATTTATGTTCATAGGTTCTTAGGTGTGTAGTAGGCTAATGGCCCTGGAGCCTTTACAAGCCTAGCCCATAGAAGTGCTCTGGCATCATGGTGCCCGACGTTAGTTCCCAGTGCCTCTATCAAGTAGAGCCACTGGAGTGATCCCCAGAGTGAACTTTCTATTACCCATCCACTCATCAAGATTTCTCTTGAAGAGGGACAGCGAGGTGCTCTGCTTGACATGATGGGAAGTCTATTCCAGAGCATGGACAGTCTCTGAAGAGGAACCTGTCTCTCCAGCATGTTCTGTTGATTGTGGTAATGAGGTTGAGGTCTCTGGCATATTACATACATCATTTCATGCCCTGCCATACTAAATCAAAGGCCTATACAAAGAATGGATGAGGGGGATGACATACCACCATCTGTAACAGTGGAAATCTTGCAAGGTTGGATGATTTATACTTAATACTTTTCCCCATACTGGTAAGGTCAGTGTCAGCCTTAAGACTTTTTTCAATGTCAGCCCAGAGTTCAGAGCATGACTGTCCTAGCTAAGAGGTTCCTAAACAAAAGAGTTGTCATGCCCATATAACACATCCCTGACATAAAATTCATCTTCCTTATTCTCTGTGATGTGGCATTTGGACACTCCATTCTCTGGAAACCATGCACTTAATACTTTGCCCAGAAATACGTGAGTGGTGCTAAAAGATGTAGCACAGCACACATGTTGTGATTCCATAAGTGTAATAGACAATAATGTGTTATTCTTGTATTTCATACAAGTCAGAGCTCTCCACAAATGTAAACTATCCTTACCAATGAGGAACAGGTGCTGCTCACTGCTCTGTGCATTCATGGTGCATTTCTTGGGGGGGGGGGGGGGTTGACTATAAAGCAGCAAGGTCACATGTAGGCCCAGCTAGCACATGTTACAGCTCCTGCTGCTGGACACTAACAACAGAGTTCATCTGCAAGCAAATATATGAAAGACTGAGCGACATGGAAGTCACTGGGCTCCTGCATGGATGTCTATCTGATGGAGGCAATAGTGAGGGTTACATTATTTAGGGCTTCATCGGGTCACCTTAAAACCAACTTCTTATTATTCACATGCATAATTTATCTAACAGAAATGCTCAGAGCTGCATTGATATAGGTGCCTAATGCCATTCAGTTCTATATATGAAACAGCAGTTCGAACCTTTTCCATACCTTCTGAACTTTCGTTGGTGGCATGGATATCAGTTTAGAAGTGCCAAACGATCATGTGGCAAGGACAATATTGAAGCAGCATGCATACAAGAAGATGCTACGTCACACCTCCCACTGGGACCACCAGTACACATGGTGTTAGGTAGGTGACATGTTCACACATGGTGTTAGGT
Source organism: Protopterus annectens (assembly GCF_019279795.1). Lineage (NCBI taxonomy): Eukaryota > Metazoa > Chordata > Ceratodontiformes > Protopteridae > Protopterus > Protopterus annectens. The sequence continues at coordinate 1,491,249,178 of NC_056725.1, read as the reverse complement.
AGGTGACATGTTCAGTGCATTAGGTAACTTCTAATTGTCACTGTGTATGTCTGCACTTTTATTACAGATGTGCAGCCATAAATTATAGCAGGGATGTCCGATACATTCTGCACAGCAGGAAGAGATGGGAAAACTGAGGCTGTCCTCTGTGTTTTTGGGTGCATTGCAGTTTATCAGACATATGACACTGCCATGATTTCAGCAGTCTCTACATTGGATATGTTGCCCCATCACTGCTGCATGGTTCAGACGCAGTAGTGATGGTAATACAGTTTCTGTGGGACATCACCAGGTGCTGTGAAGTTAGGTCAGACAACAAATATGTGTCATTGGATATGGAGCTGCGGCTAGGGCATTGGATAGCTACTGTGTGTAAGGGGGTGATACTCAGGTTTGCAGCTTAAGATCCTATATGCGGGACTGTGACCCTTTAAATGCTAGGAATAAGATGGATTGCTGGGTGCTTGAGTGAACATCATGGCCCACAACACTGTAACAAGCCTGCAGAACTGTAGTTAGTATTTTTGATGTGAGCACTGATACAGATAATAGGTTGGCTTGTCTCATTCAAAATGGCAGAATGTTTAGTGCTGTCTTCACCCAACACAAAAATCTGCATATGATGCAACTACAAGTGTCTCTGTTAATATTTAAAACAGTAAGGAAACTACTTATAAATTATCCTTTATGATAATAGAGGAAATACTGTTTGTCTAAATGATCAAAACAGAAGAAAATATTTACAAAATCTTATCAAGGCATCTGTTAATGAAAAGGAGAACTACTGAGGGAGTGTTTCATGGCCAAACCCCACTATAGGCTTCAAAGATGGCACACTTTTGCTGAAGCAATGAAGGAGCCATGGTAGCCTGCAAGGAAAGACTGTAAGTTGATAGGTGTTATATGAGGAAGGAAATAAAACTGGGGAGGGGCTGATTCAATCATTAATAGCAGTTCCATTCCTTATGACATAAACTGAACATAGATGTGTTATGCAAACTAGAATAAGGAAAAGTTAAGAGTGCTTCCATTTACCTCTGTGTGAAATAGGAGGGATGGAAGGACAGGTCTGGGGAGGATAAAATATTAGCAAAACATTGTGTGGAGAAAAGATAAAAGGGGGAAAGGCTTAGTCACAGGGAATGTGGTTAATTGAATCCATTTTAACAGAAGAGAGTATTCTAGAAATTGATAAAGACAATGGGGATACTGGACTTCTTTAAGAAACCAAATTGAAGGTTGAGAACTACAATAAAGCAGTATATTCAGATTTTCCGTGCCTTGAACTAGATCATGCTAGTCAGGGAGGATATGCTGTTTCTGAAAGGACGTTCAACTCTTCATGCAATTTGAATAAATAGAGATGAAAGATTATTAATCTGGCAGGGAAAGGTAGAAGGAAAGGCATGCAGGAGTGGAATTTTGATGCACCCAACCTAAATAGTAAGAGCATATTCAGGGATTTTTTGAAGAATTGGAAAGACTGGAGCGAAAGCTAAATTTTAAAGTTACAGGATGACATTTTATTGTAACACTGGATAAGCAAGGTGACAGGGATTTTGGAAAGGGTTCCTATTACGTTGTCGAATACTTGAAACTTCAAATCTGAGAACATCAAACTCAGATGTTCGAAGTTTCAAGTATTCAAACTAAAAAAATTAAATAAATAAAAACACTAAAACTGAACGAACTATTGCAAGCAGGGGGCAAGCCCCCTGCACCCCCCACACCCCCGCCCTTTAAATATACCAACTCTGAGATCGCAATACAGTGCGGAAAGGAAATATTTCCCTTTACCGCACTGTAGTGAGATCTCAGAGTTGGTATATTTAAAGGGCGGGGTGTGGGGGGTGCAGGGGGCTTGCCCCCCTGCTTGCAATAGTTTACTGCTTTTTGTTTGTTTTTTTTGTTTGTTTTTTTAGTGTTATCGAAGTTCTGAAACTTCAGGGTTCGAACTTATGGTGTTTGAAGTTTCAGAACTTTGATAACGTAATAGGAACCCTTTTGGAAATGGGGAGTACAATAAATGGGCAGAAGAAAACTATGCAAGATATGACAAGGGGTAGTTTTGGGGTTAGTTGAAGGGATTCTTATTATGGAACTTGACAGTACACCTTTGAAAATTATTCTGAGCATGAAGCCAGCAGGCTAGACAGATTCCTAGTTAGGCTTCACCTATCACTTTTACAGAAAGCTAATATTTAAGACAAAGGAATGTTGGACAATATGCCAGTCTTAATCAAGATCTCAGATAAGGTAAAGGAAAACAGTTTGTTCTTAGAGGTGAGATATTAGCAACTATAGACATAAAGATAAGGTGTATAGACCCATGGATAAACTAAGAAGGGATCACTGGAAAACTTCAGATGGGATGGGTTCAAAGCCACAGTAAGAGGATAGCTCATGCAACAAAATGGGAGGTATAGGAGGGACATTCAGTTGGTGAGGCATCAATTAAAAGATGAAATTTAGCCTCTGCAAAACAGGAAGGAAACCCATCAAGGTAGTAAGGATGACGGAGAAAGTGAGGACTAGAAAATGGAAGGAGGCAGACTAAGATGTGGCCTAGAAGTGCTTAATGTCATGAAAGTGAAAAAAGGAATGTTAAGCCGGTGATATTTTAATGGATCCAGGAGAATAACCTTAGAAGTACCTCACTGAGAAGCTGAAAAACAGAAAGGCAGATTATGTAACAGTGAAGCTGAGAATGTTGAATGCAGCAGTACCAAGCAGGGATATGGGAGCACAAGAGGTGTGGAGCTGAGATTGTTTGAGGCAGGAATCAAAAGAGGAGATGATGCTGCCATCATGCCAGAGGTAGTCAAGCATGCAGTGAAATGGCTAAAGGGAGAAAAATCTGCATGCCCTGAATGTTTTACTATTAAGCTTTTTAAACTGCCAGTGGTGGGCAAGCTTATGGAAAACTAGTTATGCTGTATAACAAATGTCACCAGTAGTGGAAGCTCCCCAGGTACATGAGGATCGCCAGGACAGCCTTAGTGCCCCAGGAAACAAGGGAAATCAAGAACCCATAGCTGACCTTTCTCATAGGCAAACTAGACAGCAACCTAGGGTGCTTCTTGGACAGGGGCATCTTTCTGCCCATCATTTCTTTTTAATAAATCAGTATTTTTACATGTCTTTACTAAAAAATAAATAAATAAGCAAAGGGCAGAGAGATGCTCCAGTTCAAAACTGCAGCATAGCTCCCAGCAATCTGGTATCTGCCACATAATCCTATAAGTAGATATAAAACAACTAGATTCCACTATCATGAAATTCTGAGTGCCCCCTTTAAGTTTTGATTTGTAGTTTGATGACCTCTTCAAGTTACCTGCTGTTACATTCATCAGTTCTTACCCGAGGCATCTTGGACATGAAAATATAATTAGAATAGAGTCTGAATCTTTGCAGGGCCATTAGTGTAAACAAGCCAGCAATATAAAACACACAGACAAGTGAGAAGAAGTTATTTTACATCTGTGAACAAACATGTAGATTAAATAAGATTATATATATAAAAATGAGAAATTTCGGGCATGCAATATTTGGGAAAGTTGTCCGGGTAAGTTAGGATGTGCTGAAAAAATGCATGAACAAACAAAATCGAAGAGGAAGGCATTTTCTTTCTTTGATCATGGTTTTTGTTCACGCAATCACTTGATTAATAAAGTTGTTTAATGAACTGTAAAATGCACCTCAGAGCATCTAAAACCTGCATGGCTTCTGGGAAGTCTTGTGGCCTCAAGACCCTAGTTTAGTGCAGTTCTTTCACTCCATAGTTATCACAGTGCAGTCTTGCTTCAATAGAACATGTTGAATGAATGATTAATTGCAGGAAAAAAACTAAACAGTAAGACAAATTGTAAGAAAATGAAAGAAAAACTGTAATCTGGATAATGTGAGTAGGTCAGGATGGGATGGGCAGCAAGGGGAAGGGAGCACCATGGAGCATTTTTGACTAGGGTACCAGTTTACCTAAGACCACCCTACATAGACCCAGGGTGATTTTAGGCTCATTTCTCCAATAAATGTTGATGCAAAATCTTAGCAAAGATCTCAGGTATGAGAATTTAGAATCAGATTAATAGGGCAGGCCTATTTTGTCTGGATGACGCAGTCAGATAACTGTTCACTTGTATACATTTTTTACACATCAGTTCATAATGTGGACCATCTCAATGCTGAAGAGGACTTTTTGACTTTAAAAGGCCTTTTTTCCTGGGAATTACCTTTTTTGATTTTGTTCTAAGACAGGATATGGGTCTACCATCCAAGTTTCGATCAAGACTGTGCATCACAGCTGAGAAACTGATGTGTAATATATGGGACCCCAGTGATGCCAATTAAAATCAAGAAATGCACAAGACAAAGGTACCCTCTATCACCCAGTCTCTCTTATTAAGAATGTAAGTGTTATCTGGCAGAGTTAGTTAATATCGACAAGACTCAAAACAGACAAAACATTTTAAAGGAGTACTTTTGTACTTTTGCGTATTTTATGGAAAAACTAGGGTAGTTAATTCAGTCCTAACTGAAAGTCTGCACCTGGAATGCACTGTTGGAGGTGCTAGCACCAGATCAGACAACATAATACTAAAAGTTAAAAACAGAAATAGAGGAGTGTGGGTTACAGTCTCCATTACAGGCAGAAGGCATCAGTCATTGGGTTACAGTCTCCATTACAGGCAGAAGGCATCAGTCATTGGCTTCATTTAAAAGTATTCTTGCTGTGTATATGGACTGATATGTATATGGAAAGTAGAATATATCAACATGGAGTTATAACAATCAAGTTTTTTTATGCCAGTTGATCAGAAGTTTAGTGTCTGAAATTAAAATAAACACAATAAGGCTCACGCAGTGACAAAAACTTGTAGAACATTTGTTTTCTTTATTTTATTATGATACATGTTGTTTTTGTATGAATTTTAGGCACAATGACTGGACTGAAGTATTAACATTAATTTTTACATTTTAAATTGCTACATTGGTTGGGATAGATGACTGGTCTTTTTAAAGCTTATTTTAATATATAATGATGTTTCAAACTTCTAAATAACAGTTCTGAAGAAGTCCCAAGATGTGGCATGAAAGCACTAAACCATTTATGTATTTTTCTGCTTTTATAGTTTTTTCCAATACAAGTGATTTTTGAATTTAGATTGGAGCTCATTGCATTTTTTGATTATTTGTGAAGCTCTTTGATACAGTAAAGCACTGGTCTGCCTGCAACCTCCTTATTTTATTGTACAGTTCTTCAGGTTACAAGTCATGCACTGCAGGACTGATTCTTTACAAATGAACATTCTACAAGTTGTTTGGGACTGTTGTAACTACCTATGCCACCCGTGTTACTATGTGAGCCTTATTGTGTTTATTTTAGTTTATTTATTGGCTGCACAGTCACATGCTAGTCTTTGTTTTTTAGTGTCTGAAATTATGAACCCATGACAGGCTTTTCTGCCTTGTGGTCACTCCACAGAATCTGCACCACATAAGCAGCTACATGGTGTCTGAATGCCCATGACGTTTGATGACATAAAAAAAGTCTGAAAACAGCTAGTAGGGTTTACTGGCCTGAGTGCACTCCAAAAGACTTAAAAAGTAAAACAAAAAGTCATTGGCATTCAGAAACCATCTAACTGATACACTGATATGTCCTTAAGGGGCCTCTACTACAGGAGGCTTAAGGTATCACACAGTAAAGGTTCTTGCTTGGCTAAGTCAATCTCATTTTTAAGATCCTAACACTGTTCTTTACACAATGCCACTTCCTTGCGAGCAATTCTTCTGTAACTATGAAAATTACTGCTGGGAGCCTAACATCATAGCCTTCTCTCATCATCAGAGCATGATCTTTGTATCCTGAAGCAACTTTACCTGGGATTTTCCATTACATTACCAAGCATGAAACCATTGGCTCATCTCATATACAGCTGTATACTCATGAAAGTTTGGCGTGACCTATAGTCCATGACTGAACTCATAAATATTGCTTTTTATTGCAACGTCTTAGCTTCCTGTTCCACCAGATTAAGCTTAGCCTCTGCTCATCTCTTAAGGAGTCCCTTGAACCACCCTAGTGTATCAACATAATTATTCACCCTACTTTCTGTTTAGTTATCAATGGTGCCATGCTGAGTGTACCTATAACAGTGTGTGTCATGCTTTTCCATTTTAAAACACATCTCCAGTTTCCTCATGCAGCATCTTGTAATTCTTTCCTTTTGTCAACATAAGAGTTTTCCCAAGGTCACATTCTACTAATAACTCCTCAGTACCTTATTTGGGCCTCACCATCCCAGGGTAGACCATTACACACTTCATGGCCAAGCAATGGTCACCTCTTAGTAACATAAGAAACAAAATGTAATGACAGCCTTGGAACTCTTTTTCTGTTCATGTTTTTCAACCTCTGATTTGTTTTTCTACTATTGAGTGACTATACCTTTTCAAATTCTTTCAAGTGGGCTGTTTGAAAGCTGGGAAAAGCTGTGAAGTGCAGCCTCTTACTCAATAATATGTTGGGTCAGTGAGGTATAAACTGACATAAGGGGTAACCATTTAAAATGTCAGGACCCCATAGATGAAGTCACGAAACACAGAGACTGAATTACCAGAAGAACGGATTTACATACACAATGTCTTAGATGCCATTACTTGGAACCTTCCCTTTTTTCCAAGTATTGGTGATCTTGTAGTTGGTATATATATATAGGTTTGGTGGATTGGTGGGCTTGATCCCATTTGAGAAGTGCAGAGTGGGCCTGCCCTCCCCACAAAAGAAGTTTAAAGGCGAAGAATGATTTTCCAAATTTGCTCTTCTGCTGTGTTTTTGGTCTTTTTTTGGCTTATCAACACTCAGCATTTTTAACTGAATGTCAAGTGCCAACATTTTAATAGGGAGCTGACATAATGATCTCCCCGAAGTGACTAGACATGACCTTTAGAAGTAGATGGGATACATAATATGAAATTCTGAATTTGGTACTCACTGGTCAAAGTTTAAATCGCTGTCTACTATTACCCTAGATCTTTTATGATGGAGTTGTTTTTTTATGATTTGTCCCTTTATTTTGTAATCCTGTTCAATAAGACTCACCTTTGGTTATTAGTATTTTATTGGCATATTTGGTTACATGTAGCCTACTTCCTACTTTTATGTCTGTGATTAGTAAAAAAAAAAAAAAAAAGAAGTGGCTTCAGCACAGAGAACCTTGGGACATGACTAGTAACCTCTGATGAGATAGGCAGGTAAATCTTCAACTGATTGACAGGGTCCTGTAGTGTTTATCCTCAAGCACACATTTTATCATTGCAATTTGCTGACGTTTATTTTCCTTACGTAGAATATTGTCAAAATATTTTTTTTTCAGATGCATTTGAACTACCTGGTAAACAAATTCTAAACAAGATAACAAAATAATAAATAAGATTAAAGTAACAGTATATACTTTCAGCCCTTCTTCAAATACTGCCCTTACCTATTTAAAGAATGATGCATGCAGGGCTGGCCTAAGACCAATTGAACTAATGTGGTCCAACAGGGCCATGTTCTCCCAGGGGGGCCCACACTAGGCTATGACAGGGTCATTATGCCTTATATGACCCAGAAATTTGCCTAAGAGACACGACAGCAAAGTGCAAGGCATTTTCTTACTGTAGTCTTACTCCCTTAGTACTTAAAAGTCCAGTACTATTAAGCACCATATTATTAGTAACTGCAGCTTCATGCTTCTTGTGTGACCCACAAAGTTAGCTGCTTGACTCCTGTAGTAGTCAGTTACTGCTACTGAGCACCCAGCAGGGTTTTCATCCTATAACTGGTTGGATTCACTATCTGGTTTTGTGCTCCACTCTGGTTACTGTATCAGAAGATAAAAACAGACTTATACTGAAGAGTGATAGAGAGGTACTGTTTTCCTTTGCTTCTCATGCTGATATGGAGTTTATAAGTTGTTAAGTAATGAAGTTATAAGAAATAATTGTCAAATAGTCAGTCTCAGATCACATGAAAATAAACACTGATAAGCATAAAAAAAAATGAAGATGCTGTTTAATTTCCTCCAGTTCTTTTGGGTTTCTGATACCATGATGGTAATGGATCCCATTCTTAAGTCAGGGTATAGTTAAAGTTCATGAAATTAATATTGTTTCAGTCTTTCATGTTAGCCAAAAGTGGTCTTCTCAGCACCCACAATGAGCCCAGAAATGACTCCTTAAGCAGGTCATACAGAGGCACATATACTGATAGCATATCTAAATATAACTGTGGGAATATTTTTTATTAGGCCCTTTGCTCCTACTACTATTGGAACTATCTTGGTATCTTTTGTCCACATTGCTCTTATTTCTGCCTGCAAATTCTGATATTTTATGACTTTGTTTCGCTCTGTACATGAGACACTGTAATTGCTAGGTGTAGCAATTTCATGGGTTCATAAGTTCAAAAGTGATTACTAAGCTAATGGCACAAGAAGCCTAACCAATAATACCCAGGATATGATACCATTATATCTTAATTCCCCAGATATGGGATGGGGTAGTATTAGGGTAGCATGTCTTCAGGTGGTGAGTTATTTTACAGACTCCCTCTGTCTATAAGGGACATGGGCTGTACCCTGGGAGTGTATTTACAGTTACCAATCCATATATCCAAATTCTTTTTGAAGAAAGTGAGGGACAGGCTTTGTTTTACAAAGATGGGAAGTTTATTCCATAGACGAGATAACCTTTAGGATATGAATCTGTCTCTCCAGCAAGTCCTGCTAGAGTCACAAATAAGGTTCAGGTCCATGGAACATGTAACCCTCGTAAAATTTTTCTTGGGAATATGTAACATTTTTATGGGACCAGATGGCTTAGTGGTTAAGGTTTTCGCCTCCAATGCACAAGGTACAAGGTTCGATCCTGACCTCCTACTAATGCCTGTTTAGAGTTTGCATGTTCTCTCTGTGTCTCCGTGGGGTTTCTACCATGTCCGAAAAACATGCTGAGTGTTTCCATCTCAAACTCACCAATGAATGGAGCTGTGGGCAGCAGCACAGACTCTACATGGTGCCCAATGGGGGGAAGAGTTGTAAAAAGACCAACTGCTTTGGGCATCTATTGTGGTGCACAGTATCCTCAAGATAGGAGAACACGGATCACAAACTGCGCGCTGTGGCAGGGCTAGCCACTTGACGGTGTAAAATATGGCTCTAGGTGATTCGGTCATGTTGACTGTCGCCAAAAAATTATGGGCATGGGTAGTTACCGGTGATAAGTGGGTTGAGGACCCGGCCTACTCTCTGACCCACGCCAGGGATCCATGCTAATGGTGGGAGGGGTATATGTGCCCCTATTGGCCAGTGTGTGCCAGCCATAAAAGCCCAGCAGCCCTGCATCAATAGGCTACTGGCTGGCCGGTGTCTAGTTGCCCAGCCTGGGTTACCTGGGATAGCTCTGTTGAGTGAAAGCTGGACATAAAACCAACCAACCTGCCAAACATGAACTGAGAATTGCTACGCTTAATGTAGGTTCACTGACAGGATGCAGCTTAGAAGTGGATGACATGATGATACGGAGGAGGCTGGACATTCTATGTATCCAAGAGATGAGATGGAAGGGCAGTGCAACAAAGCCACTTGGCTTGGGATCCAGACTCTACTACACAGGTGGTGGACAGGCTAGAAATGATGCAGGAATTGTGGTGAGACAAAGGCTTCAGAAGTTAGTGAGGGATATCATCAGAATTAATGACAGACTCATGGCAATCAGACTTCAGTGTAATGATAGGACAGTATTCATAATCTCAGCCTATGACCCACAGCAGGGTTGTGATAGTGAGGAAAAGAGTGCATTCAGACAGCAATTGCAGGACCTACTAGATAAAGCAGGACAACATGAATTGGTGTTGATAATGGGTGACTTAAATGCACATATCAGGACAGACAGAGCAGGATATGAGGACTGCCTGGGTCCACATGGGTGGGGCAACAGGAATAATGAAGGGAAAGCCATTCTAGACTTCTGTCTGGCAAATGGCTTGATAGTAGCCAACACATGGTTCAGAAAGAGAGACAGTCACAAGATCACATACAAGAGTAGCCAATATGCAACTCAGGTAGACTTCCTCCTAGTAAGGAAAAGGCACTGGGGTAGAATCCATGATTGCAAAGTCATCCCCAGTGAAACAGTCGGTTCACAGCATAAACCAGTAGTTGCCACAATCAGCTAAAATCAGAGGTCAGAGAAGGCTCTAAGGTCAGCAGAGACCAGGCTGAAGACCTGGAAGTTGACTGGAGAGAAAGTACAGCAGTTCAAAGAATTACTCAGGGCTCTAGCACCCCAAGAACAGGAGGAAATAGGTGGAGTTGAAGAAGAGTGGCAGCACCTAAAAACAGCATGTGTTAGGACTACAGAAAAGATATGTGGCCGAGCCAGGTATGGAAATAAGGTACATAAGGAAAGCTGGTGGTGGAATGCAGAAGTGCAGGAAGTAATCAAAAGAAAGGAGTGCAGGAAGAAGTGGGAGATTGAAAAGACTGACCAAGCTAGGAAAGACTACTGGTTGGCTAACAAAGAAACTAAGAAAGAAGTTGCAATAGCAAAGAATAGGGCATCAGAGGCACTCTATCAGCTTCTGGAAAGTGATTCAGTAAGGGGCACAAAGAAACTATACCAGGTTGCAAGGCAAAGACAGAAAGATAAAGAAGATAGTCAGACACCCTTCATAAGGGATTCCAGCAACAACCTGCTTACCAGCCCACAGGACATCAAAGGTAGATGGAAGGAGTATTTCCAGCAGCTTCTGAATGAAGAAAACCCCACAGAAGCGGTACTGCCCCAGAAACAGCCTATAATGAGAGTAGAAGAGGAGCCCAGCTTAGAAGAAGTAAGAGCAGCACTAAGGAAAATGAAGTCAGGGAAAGCAGCAGGCTCAGATGAGGTCACAGCAGATATGATAAAGATGCTGGGTGAGCTAGGGAGAAATGGCTCCTGAGGGTACTAATTGCAGTGTGGAGAGAAAGGCGTATCCCAGATGACTGGAGAATAAGCATACTTGTGCCAGTGTACAAGAACAAAGGGGACATCCACAACTGTGGACAGTACAGAGGCATCAAACTCCTACCACATTGCATGAAAGTTCTGGAGAGGGTGATTGATAAACGGATACGCAGAATAGTAGAATGTAAGATGGGAGATGAACAGTTTGGATTCAGATCAGGATGCAGCACAATTGACCCGATGTTTGCATTGAGACATATACTTGAGAAGAAACTATTGAAGAGGAGAGAGTCAAACTGGGCTTTCCTAGACTTAGAGAAAGCATATGACAAGGTCCCAAGAAAGCTGATCTGGGCAGTACTGCGGTGGTTTGAAGTCCCAGAACCATTGGTAGAATTAGTACAGGCTATGTACAAGGACCCAGTGACTCAAGTACGAACAGTGTTTGGCCTCACTCAGGGGTTCCCAGTGGGAGTGGGTGTACACCAGGGTTCAGCTCTGAGACCACTGCTGTTCATACTGATAATGGACTACATCAGCAAACAGGTTGGAGGGGTCAGAGCAACAAAGCTGCTGTATGCAGACGATGTGGCAGTACAGGCAGACTCAGACCTAGAACTTCAGCAAAAGATAGGAGAATGGAATGCAAATCTGAAGGCACATGGGATGAAACTAAGCACAGATAAGACAGTGGTAATGGCAGCAGATTGGGGAAATCAGAAGAAGCTGAGAATAGAGATAGATGGGAAGATAGTGGAACAGGTAAACAGCTTCAAGTATCTGGGAGGGGTGGTTGGGGAGAAGGGTAGTCTGAATGAAGAGGTCAAAGCTAGAATCAGAGGGGCTGCAGCCAACTGGAATAGTTTTTGGGTGGCACAGTGGTGCAGCGGTTAACAGTGTCGCCTCACAGCAAGAGGTTCTCCGGTTCGATTCTCAGCTGGGGTGCCTTCTGTGTGGAGTTTGCATGTTCTCCCTGTGTTCATGTGGGTTTCCTCCGGGTACCCCGGTTTCCTCCCACATTCCAAAAACATGCATCTGGAGCGTTTCTCCCCGGGCCTCTGCTGAAAACAGGCTCTGTGGAACCTAGTCGGACAATCACGGTCAACAAATGTTAAATAAAAATAGAGTATCAGGTGTAGCCTATGACAGAAGAATGCCAAAGAAGCTGAAAAGTAAGGTGTACAAGACAGTGGTGCGACCAGTACTACTGTATGGTACAGAAACCTGGGCAGTAAAGGCAGAACAGTTGAAGAAGCTAGAGGTGATGGAAATTAAGTGCCTGAGAAAGGTGGTAGGATGCACACTGCAGGACAGGTGAAGAAATGAGGACATAACAGCAGAAGCCAAAGTAGCTCCAATTGCAGAAAAGATCAAAGAGAACAGATTACGATGGTATGGGCACATGTGCAGAAAAGCAGAAGACAATCTGGTGAGGGAGATTTGGGACAGACAGGAAGAAGGTAAGAGGAAGCGAAGATGTCCAGCAAAGAGGTGGATGGATTGTGTGAAAAGATCTGCGACAGTCAAGCATGAGTGTTGAAGAAGGCAGGAGAGTGGCACTGAATCGAGAGAGTTGGCGACAGTTAATACGATACCCCGACCCCATGTAAATGGGAAAAAGGGGGATGATGATGACGATGATGATGTAACATTTTCATTGGGGCTGGATCAGAGAATGCCTTGTATGTGGTCAGGCATAAGTCAACTCTCAATAAACAACATGAGATGGCATAGTGTTTTTAGTCGGTCCGCATAAGACATGTCTTATGTTTTGCATTTCTTTAGTGAAAAGCATCTGTGGTTGCTCCACTCAGTGTAAGTGCCTGGTTAGGTACATGCAAAAGGGAACATTTTACTCTATTATGGGCCTGATGAGGGCTGAGTACAATGGAACTATGACTTCCTTTGACCTAGATGCCATGTCTTTATTTATAAGATGAGACACACAGAGGGATTTCCTGATGATCATAGCTACCTGGAGGTCAAAGTTTAAGTTGCTATTTGTCTCTGTTCCTAGATCCCTCACCAATGTGTATACTTTTAGGGGTATGCTGTCAATATAATAATTTGCAGGGATATCTGATTTACCAAAGGGTATGATTACACATTTTTTAGCATTTAGTCTCAGACCATGGTTTTGACACCAGTCATTTGTCATTTTTAGGTCGGTTTGTATGATGTCAACATCATTAAGGGATTCAATGATTACTCCCAGCTTACAATCATCAATAAACTTGGTAAGCCAGAGGCCCCCAACATTTTCCTTCACTTCAGAGAAGTATATACCAAACAAGATGGGTCCCAACACCGAGCCTTGTGAGACACTGCTAGTAACAGGTTTCTTATCGTACGTGGAATCACCTTTCTGGACAACAGGTGTCCTGTCAGTGAGCCTGTTTGCTATCCATTTGAAAATGAAGGGGATTATGCCTAACTCAGTAAGTTTATCTATGATCCCCAAAGGATCTCCTATGCCTGGTTTTGTTGCTTCTATTTTTTTTAATTGCTGGTAATGTGTGACCCATGGGATGTACACTTCATCATTCTCTATAATGCTTTGTGGTTCATGTTTCCAATGCTTCTCAGCTATTCTAATTTGTAGTGTTTGCACAATCCCCAGTGCAACAATCTGGCCACATTATTGTGCCTTTCAGTGTATAGGCCCTCTGCCATGAGTGTATCATGCCCAGCAACAAGGTGTGTGACTGTTTCTAATTCTTTGTTACAGAACCTACATTTGTCTGTTTCTCCCATACGTTCGATGGACTTTGTAAACCAATGTGTACATAGGTTCACAGGTTCATACTAGGCGATCTGCCCTAGGGCATTTATAAGCCTAGCCAGAGTGTGTTTGGCTTTCGCCGCCCATTTTAAATGAATTTTGCTATGCCCTTTTTTGAGGTTAGTATACTGTGCCTCTGTCTAACAGTGACACAGAAGTGATACCCAGGGTAAACCTATGATCTCCCATCCACTCTTCAAGATTCCTCTTGAAGAGAGTCAATGAGGGACTCTGCCTAACCTGGACTGGGATTTTATTCCAGAGTGAAGGGAGCCTCTGGGTTATGAATCTGTCCCTCCAGCATGTCCTATTTATTTCAGTGCTGAGGTTCACGTCTCTCAAGCGCATAGCTCGATGGGATTTGGATTTTCTGAGGTGCAGCATGTCCATTAATTCTGGGTTGGACATGGCTTTATATGTCAGGCACAGATCGCCTCTGAGCAGGCGGTATGCCACTGAGTAGAGCTGGAGTTTCTTTAACCGGGCAGCATATGGCATCTGTTTGAGCCCTTTGATCCTCTTAGTGAGATACTTTTGGGGTCTTTCCAGTTGCTGCAGGTGTCTGGTAAGGTACATCCCAAAAGGGGCATTGTACTCAATTATGGGCCTGATGAGGGATGGGTAAAGTAGCACGATGACCTCCCCTGATCTAGATATGAATCCCTTCATGATTAGGTGGGCTATATAAAATGTTTTTCTAACCACTTTGGCCATGTGGTTTTCAAATGAGCGATTGCTATCAACTTGGGTCCCCAGGTCCCTAATTACTTCTTCCGTACTTAATGGATTACCATCTATGTGGTAATTTGTGGGCACTTTGTTTTTGCCAAAGGGGATGACTATACACTTTTTGGCGTTTAGCTTGAGGCCATGGCTCTGGCACCAGTTGTCTGTTTCTATGAGGCCCTTTTATAGGATGCTTGTGTCGGCTGGAGAGTCGATTATGGCTCCTAGTTTTCAGTCATCTGCGAACTTGGTCAGCCACAGTCCTTCCATGTTGGCCTGTACCTCTGAGAAATATATACCGAACAAGAAAGGCCCCAGGACTGAGCCTTATGGGATGCCACTTGTAACTGGTTTGGAGTCTGACATGGCTCCAGCAATTCTAACAATGTGGGTTCTGTCCTTGAGCCAGTTTGCAACCCATCTAGTGACATAGGGGTTTATATTTAAGCTGGTGAGCTTATCTATAATGCCCGAGTATGGTATTGTATTGAAGGCTTTTGCGAGTTCCAGGTAGGCTGTGTGGACCACCTTCCCCTCATCAATGGTCTTGGTGACTGTTTCAAAGAAATCGACCAGGTTTAAGAGGCAGGATCTGCCCTTAACAAAGCCGAACTGGGTAGGATCCAGTGTCTGTAGGTCCCCAATATCTTTATTTATGAGGTCCATGATGATCCTTTCCATAGCTTTGCAGGCCAAGCTAGTCAGGCTTATGGGGCGATAGTTTCCAAGATCCGTTGAAGCACCACCTTTGTGGAGAGGGACCACTGTTGCTGTACACCACTCGTTGGGTACATATCCTGTAGTAAGGCTGAGATTGAACAGTAGTTTTATGTTTGGGTTTAGCTCTTCTTGGAGTTCATGTAGGACACAGCCCGGGACACCGTCTGGTCCCATTGATGCTGTGTTTTTTTTCTTTGGAGAGGGTGGCTCTTACCTGAGCATCTGAGATGTCAGGGGAGCAGCACTCTGCTGGGATAGATATTTGCCCTTTTGGTGGGGGAGGGGGAGTTTGCGCTGAACCTGTCAGCTAGGATGTTGGCAATGTCTGTGGGTTCGGTGTATTTTTTGTCATTTTGGACTAATTCTGAGCATATCTGGGAGTTCCCACCCAGGTTCCTAACATAACTAAAGAAAGCCTTGTGATTATCCTTAGTGTCCTGTGCAATTTTTCTCTCGAAGCTGGCCTTAGATGATTTTATGAGTGCCCGTAGTTTTTTGCTAATACTGATCAGAGATGCCTTCACTTTTTGGGATTTTGCTCTATCATGTAGTAGCTTCCTCCTTCTATTGTATAGTTTGTTTATGGCTGGGGTCCACGAAACAGGATGCCTGCCTTTGGAGGATTGGGTCTTGGTTTTATTTGGGATTGCATGATCCATGCATTCCTGAAGGTGTTCATAGAATGTGTTTATAAAGGATTCTGCAGTCTGGGCCATATTTTCCACAGGCACGGGGGCTTTGAAGGATTCCACCTCGGTTTTGAGGAGTGTGAAATTTGCTTTAGAGAAGTTTTTCACTGTGGTTTTCTGGGCAGGGGGTGGGTTGGGATGTGAATATCCAGTGAGATTAGTTTATGGTCTGATATTACCAGTGAGGGATACACTTCTGCTCTGGAGCATAGAGCCCCCATGTTGGTGATGATTAGGTCCAGTATGTTTTCCCCTCTTGTGGGAGTGGCAACAAGTTGTTCCATAGCATTTGAGTTTATAAATTCAAGGAACCTTTGGGCTAGGGTGCTGGAGCTAGAGTAATGCTCCCAGTCTATGTTTGGGTAGTTGAAGTCACCCAATATAATGGTGTTTGGAGAGACCTTCATATTTTCCAGTGTTCTCAGGAAGGCAGAGTGGGGTTCCTGGGTTTGGGAGGGTGGTCTGTAGCAGGCTACAAACTGGAAGGCAGTTTTACCCACTGTTAGTTGCACATGGATAGTCTCTGATGCTTCATGCTGTGCCACCAACCTGGAGGTGTGGGTATCTTTGACGAATATTGATACTCCCCCTCCTTTTGTGGTTCGGTCCAAGTTTTGGGGCTGAAAAGCATGGTATGAGGTATGACCTGGTAGTGCTGGGGTGCTCTCAGGAGCCTTGAACCAGGTTTCTGTTACTGCACAGATATCGATGTTCTCCATGCTAAGGAGAGTTTTGAGTGCATGCATCTTGAGATTTAGACGTCTGGCATTGAGTAGCATTACTCTTAGTTTCTTATCCCTTGTGATACCTATGGAGGTGGGTTTGTCTTTTGAGCCTTGCCTAAAAAAGGCACTATGGGGTTGGCAAGAGCCTTTGCCAATACCACAAAGCCAGGGGGTGACAGGTGCAAGCTGTCCCTAGCAAAGCATCGTGGCTTGTCGAGCATGTCATCCCAGGCTGACAGGCATTGGATCCCCTTTGAATGACAGCAATACTTAAGCCAATTGTTGAAATTGATCATCTTGTCTTCATTGTGGCATCATTCTTGGTGAGGGTAAGATGCTACTCAAGGTCAGGGTCATACCGGCCTGGGCTACATGCTCAGAGAGCTCCTCTATGTCTCTTTTCATGTAGTCCAGGGAGGTACATCTCAGGTCATTCACAACAGCATGGACAATGACTGAGTCATATTTGTACTTGCCTTGGAGTGACCTGAGTGCTTGTGTTATGTGGCAGATCCTAGCGCCCAACAAGCAGCTCACCGTGACCTTGTCCTTGTTCAGTCTGGTGAGCGTTACGTCAGTGTGCCTGACGATAGAGTCACATATTACAAGTGTATTGGGTGTGTTGTTTAGCCTTAAGGGCTGTGACTGTTCGGCACACTGGCTTTGTGAGCTATGTGTTGCATGTGTTTTGTTTTGGGGTAGCGGTTTCTTGGGTATCTGCTTTGGAGGTCTCTGCTGCTTAGGCAGATTTTTATTTAAAGCCTCCGAGTATGTTTTTGTGTGTTTATGTGTTTGGTTTGCTGTCGTGGTAGGTCTATGTGAGACTGGAATTGTAGTGAGTGTGGTTTCCTTCTCCTCCTGACTGGTTATGCCAGTACTGAGTTGAAAGAGCTTAGCCTCCAGTTTGGCTATATGGTTGCAGCTCTCACATGTGTTGGAATTTGTTGGGAGGAGGAGAGGGTTGTCTGTGTACATGAGGCAGTTGTAACATTGCCTCAAGATTCCCAGATTCACCAGCTGGACCGGAGAGGAGATTGACAACTGACCTTTGGACATGCTAGAATAGTATTGGGAATTCCTTTATAATTGAAAAAAGGGCCAATGGGGAACAAGGTACTCAAGGGGAGTTTGTGAGGGTGTAGTGCTTTTAATTTTTTAGTGCTGACATATAATTGCTTTAGAGAGCAAGTGCCAGGCTTTAGAGTAGGAATAGGGTGTTTATTATGAGAACTAGATCAGTTCCAAGTGGAAAAGTGAAGAGCAGACTTTTTGGAGCTGAGAATGGTTTAAACCCAATTAAGTGGAGCTGCCCGATGCTGCGCTATGCGCAAAATTGTGCAGAGCCACGCCAAAGCTGGTTTTATACAGTGGGACTTGAAAGAGCTAGAAATTGGCCCAAAATGGCCAATAGATTACCAGATTCTTGTGCTGGGAATACTCCTCCAGGGATAGATAGGCTGCTCTAAGCTCCCCACTGCCACTGGTGAACAAAGAAGCCTCCCTTTATCCAAGAAAGGAAATGGGCAACACAAGAACTTTCCAAAAGTCCAGAATACAGCAAAGCCTGTATTTGGACTACTCTAGGTCAGGAAAGACGGGAAACAAGGATTTTTTTTTTGTCCACTATCCTGGCCTGCCATTGATAACCTTTAATCCTTTGGTTTCAACTCATCTCTACTTAACCATTCCTGTGTCAAATCCTGATCAACAGGAGGATGTTACAGGAGCTCTCTATATTTGCCACTATATTTATGGCTTTACTACATTTCTTTCCTTCTCATATGATCCTTCTCCATATATTTTTTCTTTTGTTTTTTTGGTGCATTCAGTTGGTGTTTGATTTTTGGCTACTTCTGGTTTGACTTCCATTCACACTTGTTACTTGAATACTTCTGGTAAACTAAGCAAATGGGTCATCCTAGACTTCCTCTCTTTATGGTGTAAAACTTTCACAATGTTTGGATCAGATGAGGTCAGCAGATATACATGCAATCCCACCATTGCAGGTCATGTAATCAATTTCAAGGAGACCCATACCTCCCTCAGAGTGTTGAATATAAAATCCTGGTATATACCACTTTTTATGTATCATCTGATAAATGTGAAGCATTTTTCTTATTTTTCTGTCTGGCTGATCCAATATCTTTTGAGGCCAGGCAATCACACCAAAACTGTAAGTTAAAACAGGAAAAGCAAATTGGTTTATAGCTTGAACTTTAATCCTAGACATCAAAGCTGTTTGCAATATTAGTTTTAGTCTTTTGATGTATTCCTTACTGAATTTTATTTGCATTAATTCATGCTTTACTGCTGATCCTTCATCAGTTTCCAAATAGTTATACACTCCTTCCTGCTCAAGTTCCTTTATATCACATTCCTGTCCTAGATTGATATTGTCTTTGTACTGTAACTTTCCTGCTTTAAACATTGCTTTTGCACATTTATCAAGCCCAAATATTATTATTATGCCATCTGAGAAAGCTTTAACCACTTACAGTTGTGTGTTCAATGCCTCATCTGATGGTTATAGAGTTTTAAGTCTTCCACAAAAAGCTGATGAGAAATCTTTAAGCAAGTTTGTTTTCTGAAAGCCAAATTGTAACCAAAACCTAATCTGATAAGTAAACAGCGTAATGGGTTTAGAGCAAGACAAAAGAATTGTGGTCACAAAGAATCACCCTGGAATATCCTCCTTTGAATTTTTATCCCTAGGATAATAATTTGTCCTTTATCATGGCTTAGTTGCAAAGTGGATTGCTATTGTTTCATGGTCACTGTAATATAATTGGTGTAGGATGTATCTTATACATCTGTAAGCACTCCTTTATCCATGAATGTAGTATTCTATCAAATGCTTTTTTTGTAATCTACCCATATCATACTTAGATTATTCTATTTTTATAATTCTCCATTGTGGCTTTATTTAGCAACAAATGATCCTTTGTTCCATTGACTTTTATTTGTTACTCATTTGTTCAATTGTCATGAGTGAGTTGGTTTTCTTATAAATGACTATTAACTCTGTTGGCATCAGTTCCAGTATGTAGTTTGTACACCATCCAAAGGCAAGTTATTGGTCTACAGTTTTTAGGATTGCTTACAGGATCACTGTTAAGAAAGAGTATCATTTTATTGTTGTTAACTAGGTTGTTGTCTGTTTGGGATGCCCATATATGTACTCTTTGTTACTGTGATGTGAGGTAACTTATGACCTCTTAGACTTACTACAGAATGTTACCATTTCAGCAGTATGGCAGACAAACAGATATTGCAGTCATGGACAGGAGCAAAATAATCCCAGAAAAATTAACTTTAGGAATATGTGCTGAGTGGTGGGTTGCAAAAGTGGGAAAAAAATGTTCACTTGGCTGATGTAAGTGTTAACAGTAACACACTACCAGTAACAATCAAAGAAACAATAAACTTTAATCAATATCAATGTAATTCTGGTAATGAAAGAGCAAGCATGCAGAGACGTATAAGGCAGAATAGCATGTAACATAAATAATCACATATATAAGTAGACATGATACAAGAATTCAGTCTGTAAAATAAATAGTAAAATAGATACAGAGAGCACCTGTGCACTGTTAGTTTAATGTTTCTGTGGAGAAAACAATATACAAAAAAATAGAGTATGTACAATTACTGGGCATGGAATATGAAGGAAATAAGGCATGAAGCAAATGAGTGGAAGACTTGAAAATTCAATGAAATAAATAAAATAAAAGGACAGAAAAGGGGAAAGTGCACACCAATCTCCCAAACAGGTTCAAAAGATCCAAGCACTACTACAGAGTTTGGGAACATGTTTACTGGTAAGCCAGTGTTCACCCATCTGGTGGCAAATCATGTAGACACTGGACCTCAGTGGCCCATCAAAGAGATGCCTTGCAATGTGCCTGAGTGAGTTAAACACAGCCTGAGGGAGGAAGTATAGGAGATGTTGGATCAGGAGTTAATCCAGGAATCCAATAGTTTGTTTCTGTTTTAACATGTCTTATGACAAAATATAAGCTAATAAATATATTGTTTTATTTTAACACATAGTAATAATTTGCATTTCTGATATCTGATCTGAAATAGTCTTAATTCAAAAAGCCAGGAAGTGGAGGTGTGGTGAGGTGGCAAATAGAGGGTCAGATGAAGGACCTCACCAAAACTGCCAAAACTGAGGTGCACATTGGCTAAGGCTGGTCATGGATACATAATTCAAAAGATAAGATATTCCCTTAAGAAATACATACTGTTCCATATCCAATATAAAAAGGTTCCCTAAATCATTTTGAAAAACTCCATTAAGCCAATCTTCAGGCATTTACATAGATGACTGGTCAGAATGATGGGTCTAATATTGTTTGGGTCTGATGTGAACTCCCCTCCAACTTTGTTAATTGGTACA
>NC_056725.1:1491220642-1491223142 GCF_019279795.1 Protopterus annectens | reverse complement strand
TGTGTGTGTGTGTGTGGGTGTGTGTGTGTGTGTGTGTGTGTGTGTGCGTGCTGTGGATTGAGCATTGTTGACTGACAGCTACAGGTTCTCTGGTTTGATTCTTGACTGGGGTGCCTTCTGTGTGCAGTCTGCATGTCCCCCCATCTTACAAAGACATGGATGTGTCTGGAGTGTAACTCCCTGCTATGCTGAGCCTGGCAACTGGCTTTTGTTCCATGTCAGACTTTCCTTGTTAACAAATGTTAAATAGAAATAACAGGCATATGGCTCTGATAGTATATATGCCACTATACAGTCATTTTTCTCATTTGTTGTACTTCTGCAGTGCTGTTATATTTATGGAGCTTTTCTCCCAGGGCCTCTGCTGTAAATAGACCTTATTCCAGTTAGACTTTCCCAGTAAACAAATGTAAAATAAAATAAATAAATACATTTGAATTTCAGACTTCATATTCTTCAGAAAGTGCATGGTAACACAAAACCTTTTATTCTAGCAATTTTCTAAGTTTATAACATGGATATTTGAAATTTGTCCCTATGTTTGGGACTGTATTCCCCCATTATTGGCTTTGTCCAGGTTTTTTGGGCTAAGGTTGAGAGCTATCATGAGAACTGAATTCACTGAATATATTTGGGGGCTGTATTCCCACATTATTGGCTTTGTAACTTTGTTCAGGTGTTTTGTGCTAAGGGGTTGACAGCTATGGTGAGAACTAAATTCACTAAATGGTAGTCATTTAAGTTTCAGTCTTCCTCTCTTTCGCAAAACAGCTGATTTGGCATAGTGGTATGTTGCACAGGGTTCCCTGGTTTCAGGACTTGGCAGTGAAATGTATGGTGGTAACACAGCTGTTTATTCTAGCAACTTTCCAACATTATACAAGCAATGTTTAAAATGTGTCCTTGATTTTTGGGCCCCCCCTAATACATTTTAGCTTTTTCCAGATTTCTTGTGCTGCAAAGTTCAGAGATAC
Organism: Protopterus annectens; assembly: GCF_019279795.1. Taxonomy (NCBI): domain Eukaryota; kingdom Metazoa; phylum Chordata; order Ceratodontiformes; family Protopteridae; genus Protopterus; species Protopterus annectens. The sequence continues at coordinate 1,491,222,168 of NC_056725.1, read as the reverse complement.
AGCTAAGTGTCGAGTAGATTTTACAAGGAGCTGAGAGCTGCAGGGGAATAAAAGTTTAGTGCTGCTTATGCTACTGTTAATAGCACAACAGATAGTGTACTTGCTTTTGATGCAGAAGGCTGTGGATTCTACTTCCACAGTAGGTAGATGCATTGCTGATTCCGTACTGTGTTGTAAAGGTGGTGGAGGCTGCAGTCCTTTTTGGAGAAGATACCTAGTAACTATGAACCTGTTATCAGTGTTCCCTAGTGCAATATTACTAGCTTATCGTTTTTTTATGCAACATAGGCAATTTATTCCTCAAGGGCAACAGGCACTTTATTTGTAGATGAAATAATGACATATAAAGTTGTTTGCTAGCAGAAACCTCTTCATTAGTTACAGATTTCTTTAATGTGGAATTATTTAGATGACTTTTACTTCTTCAGAGATTGTGCATATTTACTGATACTGGTGGACTGTAGAAGTTTGAGTAGACTTTTATGATGGAAATGTTCTAAACTGGACAGTTTTGTCATTATTGATGCATGCATTTTGTTTCATTGTTTACTGGAAAAATGTTCAAAACAATAAATTTAAAGTCTGTCTAACAATTGTACTGTATTGTACAAGGAATATAATTTAATACAATCGAGAAGGTGTATCAAAGAGCATGTGTATGTTTCGTGTTCAAGGGGCCTATGATTTGAAAACAGCCCAAAGTTAATCTTTAAATGCCACTGGCAAAATGTATTTTCTTTGAATGTGGGTTTCAATGCTGTTTCAATGAATGTGAGTTTCAAGGACAGAGAAGTTTTAATGCCAAGTCTATTTTCATTGTGAGACTGCATTGCTTTGTTTAGCAGATGTCTATTGGTGTTTGTGCTGTAAAATGTAAAATAAAACTTTTAAGTGAAATCCAAATCATCGTAGAAGTAAAGCAGTATGCACATTACAGTGTGTATGGTAAATGGGGAGAAATAACCAAGGAATTGGACATTGGAATGGCTGCAGGGGGGAGGTTATAGAATTAGTAATATCCAAACCTCTCAACTGTCCACTATTTTGGCTCAAAATGTTGCTCTCCCCTTAATAACCCCTCTGCAAAATGGCAATTTTTGGAAGAAAACGTGAAGAGTTTACAATTATAAATAACTGTAATGATCAAAGTTATAGATTACTTTTATTTAAGGAAATGCATGTAGATGCTCTTATTTTGTCAGCTACTCAAGTTAACAGTACTAATATTAAAAAGGTGTCCCTTCTTTGATAGGTTCCCAGCTGTATTGTGTGGCAATTTTATATTTTTGCATCACATATTTGGTCTGTTTTTCATAAAATTGTGGTTTTCTGGCAAATTAGTGGCAAATCATTAAAGACTGAAGTTAGAAAATAATGGCAGACATTTGAGTTTCAGATTTCACACCCTTCAGAAAATTCATACTAATGCAAGACCTACTACTATTGTATTATCTTACTAAGTTTATAAGAGCAGTATTTAAAAAATATCCTTATTTTTGGGCCTGTATCCCACTTCTATGTATGGC